>NC_079196.1:28942544-28987544 GCF_029499605.1 Hyla sarda | reverse complement strand
TTGACACTATGGCAACAAGAAAAGTCGGCCCCTCCCAGTGGGTATACCCGCCCACAGGCACCTGAGCTAATCAGTTTTAGCTTAGTGTCTTAGGGGGCAGATGCTGGTCAAACATTTTTTGTTTTATAGATTAGGAACGTTTAGTTTTTTTTATCTCCCTTTTCTTTTCCTTTTTCAGGTGGGGACTCAGGAACATAACGTTCACTGTTTCCCCATTTGCGATTGAGGGGGCACAGACATTGTGGATGTACTGTCAACCCCCTCTCGCCAACGGCCAGTGCCTGGGGTTGTACCTCAAGGGTCCGGGTCCCCCACCTTTCCCTGCTCGTCTCGCTGTTACAGCCCGGCATGATGCAGGTGACAAAAGCAGACTGAAGACTTCATAGGTAAGTACTTCAGACTGAGGTGAGTATTTTCCCCCCTTTTTCTTACAGGTGTTAGGGACTCACTCCTCTTAGGGATTTTCAGCCTCTGGAGACCCCCTGTTTTGTCCCACTCCTCTTTTTTTATTGATCAATCCCAGGGGATGTTGGGTACTTTTCAGTGTGGTGGGATTGTCAGCCCACCTTTTTTTTTTCTCCCTACCTAAAAGAAGAATAGGTCTGGAGGTTAAGGGGTACTTATCAGTGGTATAGGACTGTCTCGGTGCCTGCCTGTACAGGCGCCGGCTTTCAGCACATGCTGTTCCTTTCTCTCAGCAGCATGGCTGCCGGCTTCTCCTTCCCCGCTCTCACTTATGAGCGCCGGCTTCGGCTCCAGCTGCTTCAAATGCGGATGTTTCCGGAGCACAGTTTCCTCCACCCGCTCCCTTCCCCTTGCGCTCGCTTATGCGACGGAGGTTGGGAGCGGGGCGCCATTATACTCCGGCCACATTATTCTCTATTCGCGGGCGCTTGCGGATATTAGCCCCGCCCACCCACGGTCGGCGGGTATCGTGCCCAATGAGGTGCAGGCGTGCGGCTCAGTGATCTGCTCTTCTGCCAATTAGCACAGTGTGTGCACAGAGGGGCTCTAGGACCAATCGGGGGCGCCAAAGTTATAATCCGGCCCCTCTCTTCTCATTGGTCCTGCTTGCTCCTGCTCTCCCTCCCTCAGCTGCCAGCCAAGTTCTCCTCACAGTAGCTGCCCTGTTGGGGACACAGACGCCGGGGGAGATTGTTTCATTTTTTACTATGTCCGAGCCCAGAACTGTCCCTCCCTCTAAGCAGTTAACTGGGGCCCTGGTCACCTATTATACTTGCAAGGGTTGCAATGCTAAAATGTTTGATTCTGCTGAACCCACTTGTTCCGCCTGCACCACTGCACCCCCTGAACCTCCTGGCATTTCTACTCAGGATTCCCCTCCAGACCCTGTGGGCTCTGCCTTCCCTCCGGAATGGTTGTCTTCTCTCTCCCAGTCTATTTTCGACTTGGCTCAGGTCTCCCGTTCTGTGGTGACTGCCCTGGAGAGGTCCTCCTTACGCCAAACCTCCAGACCCCCACTCCCCCTCTCCCTCTGCTAAACGCTCTCACAAGCATACCAGGGGTAGCCCTTCTGACTCATCTCCGGAGTCTGCTAGCAGACTTAGGCGCTCCCCTCATAGGTATCGCTCATATGCTTCTACTTCCCATAGATGGCCCCCTTCCAAGGGATGCTCCTCCGGTCACTGGCTCTCCAGATCCGTGTACCAGGTCAGTCTCTCCCTCATCCAGGGCTGCCTCCACCCGTTCCCACTCTCCTGGGGAACTGGAAAAGGAGGTTTCTGGTTCTGCCTCAGACTCGAACAGATACAGCCGGCCTGGCGGATGCCTTGGTCTCGGCCATAAGGGACACCTTTCATCTGGAGGACCCAGGAACTTCGGACGTAGCTCCTGAAGTTTTCTTTCATCATTCCCGACCTGCACCCAAGGTTTTCAGCTCTCCTGCTGAAATTGAAGCCTTGCTGGAAGCATCCTGAGAAGCGGTTTCAAGAAAGTTCAGGCACAATTCCCCTTTGCCAGGGATCTTTTTGCTCGGTGGACCTCCCCTCCCACAGCGGACCCACCGGTCTCCCGCCTATCAAAAGCTACTACTCTGCCTTTAGCAGATGCGGCTTCCTTCAAGGATCCTGTGGACAAGAGGGTAGAGACCCTGGCAAAATTCTCTTTTGAAGCAGCGGGCACTTTCCTTCTCCCTGCGTTTGCTTCTGCCTGGGTTTCTAAAGCCCTTTCAGTCTGGGCTTTGCAGCTCCGTCAGGGTATTCTTTCTGGATCCCCAGCGGAGGATTTGGCTGATCTAGCTCTCCAACTCTCTAAGGCCGGAGACTATCTGTGTACTGCCTCTATGCAGTCGGCCCGCTGCGCACAGGTAACCTAGTGGCTCTTCGTCATTCCATGTGGCTCAAGGCCTGGAACGCAGATGCCGCTTCCAAGAAATCTCAGAGGCGACGGGTTTCAAAATAGGGCTCGCAGTACTACTTCCCGTCGAAGGTTGACCTCCTTTCGGTCCTTTTGGGCCATGCTGGGAGTTGTAGTTTTGCAACAGCTGGAATCACCCTGGTTGGGAAACACTGGTCTATTGGGTTGTCTTGGTCAGCGACTCTTCTCTCCCTGCTCATTCTAGTAATCGATTGGGGTCATAAAGGGGTACTCCGGTGGAAAACTTTTTTTTTTAAATCAACTGGTGCCAGAAAGTTAAACAGATTTGTAAATTACTTCTATTAAAAAAATCTTAATTCTTCCAGTACTTATTAGCTGCTGAATACTACAGAGGAAATTCTTTTCATTTTGGAACACAATGCTCTCTGCTGACATCTCTGTCCATTTTAGGAACTGTCCAGAGCAGCATATGTTTGCTATGGGGATTTTCTCCTTCTCTGGACAGTTCTTAAAATGGACAGAGATGTCAGCAGAGAGCACTGTGCTCGTGATGTCAGAAGTAATTTACAAATCTGTTTAACTTTCTGGCACCAGTTGATTTAAAAAGAAAAAGTTTTCCACCGAAGTACCCCTTTAAAACGTATTTTTTTTTTAAGTGATAGATACATATTTTATTTTAGTATTATTTTTATAATATTGAGAGAAATATAAAGAAAAGACAAATAATTGTCTGCCCCCTCACCTGTTTTTTTTTTTTTACAAAATACACTAAATACCTTTTTGAATCGTGTTCCTATTCCAATATAGTTATGTGGCATATATCATCTTTTTTCTTTTCTTTCTCTCTCTCTTGAACTGTTGCTGACATATTAGATGCTGCAGAGATGATCTCGGATTGCTAAGACCCAGCAGCCACCCGGCACCCGGGGATCACATGATCCTCAGGAAGGAAGCAAGGAAGTGTCCTGGCTGCTTCCAGATCTGTATACTTGGCACTCACCATGTCTACTGTGATCAAGAAGGCCGGGATAGTAATAAATTGTCCATGACAGCCGGCACCCAGCTGCTGCAGCTGCAATGGCCAAAACCATCCGGCTGGTCAGCACATGATTCTGCAAGAACGTTTCTGAGTGCAAGTAGTTATAAACTTTCCGTGTTCCATAAAAAGTTAATCTGGCCCCATATCTTCTTGCATCTCTGATAGCATTGGATGTGCAAAAACAGAAGTAAATCAGGCACCACTAAGTGTGATCCACATGAGACTTGTAGGAAAACCGCTCACGATCAGCATCTGTGTATCTGTACCTATAATCAGCATGGGTGGTGCTCACATCTAAAATAGGCAGCTCCGTATGAAATCCAATTAATAAGAGAGATAATGATGAAGCACTCACCCGACATGTTTCACGCTCTATGGTGCTTCGTCTGGCCCAAGTGCCATAGAGCATGAAACATGTCGCTGCCCCCTTCAGCGTCCCCCGCCTCACCTATTCCACCTCGCTCCTTGTGTTCCTTCACCTGTACGTATTATGAAGTTTGGAATAAAGCTTGAAGTTCTTACAGCATCAATCTGGTGAGTGCTTCATCATTATCTTTCTTATTGTTGGATTTCCCTGATAACATTGCATTATATATTTTCTATGCCAAAAGTCCAAAGACATAAAGATACCGGCACTGCAATAACACCTGCACTTAATAAATTTCAACCCAGCTGAGATGCACTTATAGAAACGCAAAGGAAACGATGGTGCTCACGTAGAAATACAGTCCAATGGAAGCTATAAATGTAGACAGAAAATGAGCCGGAGCACTCAATTTCTTCAGGTTCCGGTAAACTTCCAATGTTCTCTTTGGATGGAAGCAGGGAGGCGGTAGATGGTAAGGCGAGTGCGTCCTGACGAAGCGCCAAGTGGCGTGATACGGTTCTTGGCCAGCGTCTGAACTCCCCCGTTACCATGTAACCCATCTACCGCCTCCATCCGAAGAGAACATTGGATGTTTACCGGAACCTGAAGAAATTGGGTGATTGTTCTGGCTCATATTCTGTCTATGTTTATATTTTTTTCTATGTTTCTCATTTTCCCCACATGGGTGACCAATATGCAAATAAATGACTATACTGACAACTGGGCTGTCGCTCACGCTTAGTGTCAAAGTAATGTGAGCTTTTCTGTCCCTGGCCAATCTGCACAGCACCATAATCTGGTGAAGCACCATCTCATAAGATCATGCTTGGTTCTGACTGCACTGACAGAGCGGCTCTGGTTCTCGCTCCTTTAACGATGGATGCTGGTGACCACCCGCTCGGTGATTAATGCATTAGCTTTTCATATTAGCTGCAATAACAAAAAGGGCTGACTACTTGGGTAGTGATAAATGTAGAAACAATGAAATAATAAGGCTTTGGCATGGAACAATGAAGGTGTAGTGCCAGTGTAGTTTTTTTTGGAACATGAGTGGTCCATTTTATATCCCAGAGGTGCAGATAAGAGTTACTCTTATCGGATGTCCCTGTTGGAGATATGGGGGTGTCTAATAAGTTTCACACTCTCCTGTACCATTAGCCCCCCATCTGTGGATGCCAACTTCAAGTTATGTCTTCTGGGGGGATTGGTTGCCAGCCGAAAGACAGGATCAAGATGGTCTTTCCGAAAACTTTGACCAATGGTGGCCATCGACCTTTGTTGATGCCTTCTGACCTGTGGGGTTGAGGAAGGTTTGTGGGGGCCCATCTTCTTTTGGTGAGGACTTGTGATAGACCAAGGAGGTGTGTGTGGGGGGGGGGGGGGGGGGGGATTCTGTTGATGCTTTTACCAGAAAATGACTGTAAAATTTTCGCACCAAACGGAGGAAAAAATGCTAACGTTTTTGCACAAGTAAATCGATTAAAGAATTGCAACACATTTTTACCGAAACCTACACAAAAACTATTGATATATTTCCCATGTATCCTTTAAAAATAAATTGTTTGTTTTATTGTTTTATTTTATTTATTATTATTTATTTTTTATTTTATGTTTATTTTTATGTTTTATTTTGTTTTATTGATTGATTGAAGGCTGCAACGATTATTCAATATTATCGCTAGAATTTGATAATGTTATTGAATAATTGACGATTCGTTGTGCGGGTGCTGGCGGTCATAAGGCTGCTGCGGGCGGTCAGGCGTTATGTCTGCGGGTCCCACAAATCCCACAACGCCGCAGCCTCTGTAAGGGAATTTCCTGCTGACCCACTGCTCACCAATCACGTGCGCTGCTGCTCATGCGGCAGTATCAAATTTACGCCGGTTGCTGTACAGGATCATCCATTATGATCCTGTACAGCAAGCATGTCAAACTCAAAGGCTAACATGGGCCAACCAAAAAAACAAGGTTTAAGTTTATGTGGGCCACATCAAAAACATTTTTTAACTTTACTATATGTATCAAGACCCCAACCCCCCCTGTACAATACCCCAACCCCCCCCTCCTGTACAATAACCCAACCCCCCTGCACAAGACCCCATGCCCCCCTTGCACAAGACCCCATTCCCACCCTACACAAGACCCCATTCCCGCCCTACACAAGACCCCATGCCCCCCTGCACAACACCTCATGACCCCCTGCACAAGAGGCCTTGCCCGTTTTGTACAACACTCCATGCCCCCTTTGCACAAGACCCCATGCCCCTTTTGCCCCCATGCCCCTTTTGCCCCCATGCCCCCCCTGCACAAGACCCCATTCCCTGTTTAAAAAAATAAATAAAAATCAAACAACAATATTAGCATTAATATTTACTTTTCTTACCTTGTGAATCTGGTGCCCTGCGTCTATAGCCGCAATGGCGCCGTCCACAGCATGTGTCAGAACTCCTTCAAGGCGCAGCCTGATGACGTCACATCAGGACGTGACGTTGACCTCTGCGCACCTCCATCCTCTCCTGGCCTGCCTCCAACTGCTCCTGGACCGCCTCCGCCAGCCTCCATCCTCTCCTGGACTGTTTGTCAGCTACTGGACCGCCTCCGCCATCCTTCAACCGCTCCTGGACCGCTGTGAGCTGAGGGGAGGAGCGGTCCATCGTTTGCATGAGTCACAAAATTCCACCTCACACCTGCACCCATGAAGTTGCAAAATTCCACCTCACACCGCCTCTGACTTTTTTATTTTATCTCCGCCCGCCTTCAGGTAACCAGAGCAATGAATATCTTTGCCGGGTCGCAAAGATATTAATTGTGGGCCGCGGGCCGCATATTTGACATCCATGCTGTACAGCAAACGGCGTAAACGTTAAACAAAAAAAAAAGTCCAAAATTGCTGCTGTTTGGTCACATCACATGCTAGAAACTTTTAATATGGCCATTGTACATAATTTTTCAAGTAGAATCGGCTAAACCCCTTTTTTGGCATTTTGATGTTTTTTTTTCTTTCGATTAATCGATGAAATAATCGGCAACTAATCGATTATTAAAATATTAAAATAATAGTTAATCGGTAATTAGAGATGAGCGAACTTACAGTAAATTTGATTCATCACGAACTTCTCGGCTCGGCAGTTGATGACTTTTCCTGCATAAATGAGTTCAGCTTTCAGGTGCTCCGGTGGGCTGGAAAAGGTGGATACAGTCCTAGGAAAGAGTCTCCTAGGACTGTATCCACCTTTTCCAGCCCACGGGAGCACCGGAAAGCTGAACTAATTTATGCAGGAAAAGTCACCAACTGCCGAGCCGAGAAGTTCGTGACGAATCGAATTTACTGTAAGTTCGCTCATCTCTATCGCTAATTATTTATTTATATATTTATTTATTTATGTTATTTCCCGTTTAAAGTGATTTTTATTGGGTTTTTTCAAATAATTAGTAATAATAACAATACAACAATGAATGTGCATGTAATATAGAGCACATTAGTATAGATTCGTCCATATAAGACAATTATTTATGTTATTTCCCATGTTCCTTTGCAGCCACCTAAGCCGATATGTGACTGCAAAGTACAGAAATCATTTCTACCTAGTCACCGTCCCCAGGTTATGAACTCTTGGTATGATCCTCTTTTAGAAAATAGTTTGCATAACAGCTGAATTCTGGGCCTGTCTGGTTACAGTAAATGAAGGCTATATAAAGCATGGCATATCTGTGCTAATGCCGCTATGTGCTTTATATATGCTGAGCCCCTTAGGTCCATTCACCACACAGACCGGCACCTAGGGAGCCAAGCAGTAAAGCTCTGAGTCATTGCTGGAGAGCAGAACATGATCTGTGTGCAGACGTGCCATTGATGCCCCCGATGCCACGTGTGGCGGGATGACGTCACTCATCAGGTGCTTGCCGCCTGGTTCTTTCTTTGTCTTTCATCTTCAGCAGTTATCAAAGAATCCCTGGATTCATAAAGGGAAACGTGGGTGAAAACTAAATTGAATGCCCACCTGTCGCCCTGATGACTGATGCCCCCTAATGTTTATTCTGGTTGACTTCTGCCTAGTAAAATGTCTACCAGAATTTGCATTGGAAAAAAGTGTCATCTCTTGCGTCTTGCAACTAGGACTTCCTCAGGTCTCTTACTGCACCTTCCTACTATAACATTCAGAGAGGAGGTGTTTCCCAATCAGCGTGTCCCCAGCTGTTGCAAAACTACAACTCCCAGCATGCTCGGACAGCCTTTGGCTGTCCGAGCATGCTGGGAGTTGTAGTTTTGCAAAGAGCTGGAATCACCCTGGTTGGGAAACACTGGTCTATAGGATTGTCTTGGTCAGCAGCTCTTCTCTCTCCGCTCATTCTAGTGATCAATCGGGGTCTTAAAACTCAGACCCTGACCGATAATAATTTTTGACTTATCCCTAGGACATGTGGAAAGTTTTTTTTTTTAAGCGCCAGATACATATTTTATTTTAGTATTATTTTTATAATATTGAGAGAAATATAAAGAAAAGGCAAATAATTGTCATCCCCCCACTCCCCCCCCCCTTGCTGGGAGTTGAAGTTTTGCAACAGCTGGAGGCACACTGCTCTAGGAGCTAACTAAAAAGTTAAGAAGCTAACTAAAAAGTGGCAAATTTTCGACAAACAAAAAGAAACGCCGTGTGGTTTTGGTGTTTCATGTATCCTTTTTTGATTTCCAGCCAAAATCTGGCAGCAAAACACACCATTTGGCATTTATGGCTTTTTGGGTGTGTTTAAAGAAGCACTCTAGTTTTTTGTTTTTTTTGCTTATACTATGCACACCCACCATCACTACTCCTACAGTGCCATTTGTTTTATTCCAGTACAACTGCATCCATGCGTTTATTTACCGTAACATGGTCATGTGATCACCAGTCTGACTCTCCAAACCTTCCAGTGCTTAATGTGTCAGAACAGGATGTCAGCTCTGGATTCTGACTTCCTGTGAACTACGTGATGACAATATTAAACAAAAGAGGACCACTCCGGCACCCAAACAACAAAGTTCCAAGGCCACAGCATCAGTAATGGAAGACTCTATATATTGTGCACATGAGGAATCAATAAAACTACAGCTCTTTGCACAATATACAGAGTCTTCCATTACTGGTGCTGTGGCCTTGGAACTTTGCTGAAGACAAATTTACCTACAAAATCCCTCCTACTAGCTCTCAGATCACTTCCCTTCCCTCCAGTTCTGTCTGTATACTGCGGCTGCTGTCTCTATGGGATCAGGATATATAGTAGTTATACACCTCCCCCTCCAGCTCTATCTGTATACTGCTGCTGCTGTCTCTATGGGATCGGAATATATAGTAGTTATACACCTCCCCTCCAGCTCTATCTGTATGCTGCTGCCGCTATCTTAATGGGATCGGGATAGTAGTTATTCACCTCCCCTACCAGCTCTATCTGTATACTGCAGCGGCTATCTCTATTTGGTCAGGATAGTTATACACCTGCCCTTCGGCTCTTTCTGTATACTGCTACTGTCTCTATGGGATCAGGATATATAGTAGTTATACACCTCCTCTTCAGCTCTTTCTATATACTGCTGCTGCTATCTTTGTTAGATCAGGATATATAGTAGTTATACACCTCCCATCCAGCTCTATCTTTATACTGCTACTGTCTCTATGGGATCAGGATATATAGTAGTTATACATTTCCCTCCAGCTCTATCTGTATACTGCTGCTGCTATCTCTATGGGTTCAAGATATATTGTAGTTATACACCTCACCTCCAGCTCTATCTGTATACTGCTGCTGGGTTTCCGGACATTATGGGAGTTGTAGTTTTGCAGCATCTGGAGGGCTGCAGTTTGATGACCACTGTTTTAAAATGATTTAGTAGAAAAACCTTAAGGTTCGCTTGTTACAATTGCAAGAATTATTTCTAATTATCCGTTCATAAACATACACATTTTATATACATTTTTTTATTTTATTTTTTAATCACCAACAAATATGACTTATTTCTTTTTTATTTTTCACCCGTCTAAGATCACAATAGTTTGATGGAGACTTTGAATGAAAGGACTTTTTATTTCTATGACATGGAAACGGAGATGTGACTGATACGGGTGCCATCTGTCTGGCTGAAATTAGCATGAAATTAATGGAATTAGTTGTAGGTTAGCTTAAAGGGCAGAGGTGGGATTGGCCGCCGGGTAAAGGATCCTGATATCTGTCCTGTCCTCACATCATGAAGAATTTTCTCAAATGCAACCTGGACTCCTATCATTGATTTCTATTCCACGGCTGAAATATGGAATTCTTAAAAAGTATTATTATTATTTATTATAATTATTAGTATTTGATAATATTTATTTATAACTTTTTAATTAAAGAACAACAAAAAACTGAAATTATCTTTGCAATCAAGTTCTTAGGCTATGTTCACACGGCAGAGTTTCTGAGTGGAATGCCACTGAAAAATTCCACTCGGAAATTCCACTGAAGCGAAGTGCCATTGATTTCCATTAAGGTTTATATGGAAAGAAAAAACAGGCAGTGGTGGCGCTATCCTTGTGCCGTTACCATGGGCAACACAATAACGGTTTCCACTTTGTAAAATACCCACGTACCTGGATGTGTTGGGCTCAGAGCTCAACACCTTTTTGCGCATAAACAGGAGTAGTTGCGTGGCAGCCAGGAGCCGGTTCCGTAGTTGCACGGAGTTTGCAGAGAAGACTTGGTTCCATTGGAAGGCTCGAGCAGAGAGGTAAAAACGGGTTTTCCTAAGGGCGCACACCGCTACGGTAGGTTACAACTGCGGACGTCAATAGTAAAATAATAAAACGGCTTTAATGACATATAGACGACACTTTTCGAGAGCTGCGCTTAAAGAGAGCTGCACTCTTGAAACGCGTCGTTTATATCTCATTAGAGCCGTTTTATTATTTTACTATTGAAGTCCTCGGTTTTAACCTACCGTAGCAGTGTGCGCCCTTAGGAAAACCCGTTTTTACCTCTCTGTTCGAGCCTTCCAACGGAACCAAGTCTTCATTGATTTCCATGGGATACAGTGTTCCACGGCAGCAGAAAATAGACATTCTTTCTGCAGATTCTGCTCGGAAATGCATTGCTATCTATTAGACGACACATATTTGAGCGGTCCTAGCGCCTGCCAGAACATTTAAATGTGTGGAATTTCTGCCTGCATTTTCCGTGTGGATATTCTGCACATTTTCGGCAATGGCGTCGAAGGCATGCCAAATTAAAAAAAGTGCATATGTTGTTAATACATTAAGACCTTGATTACAAAGATGATTCCAGAAATTATTATTCTATTTATTTATTTTTTGTAAAAATATATACGGTAAATATATAATTGTTCAAAAACAATTAATAATAATAATTTCAAACTGTAATTATGTTTGTAATGTTTTAATGATGTATCAAAGTTTATGACAGAAACTTAGATAGTGGTTTATTATTATTATTATTTATTTTTTCTTTTCTGTACTCAAAAAGTTCAGAAAACTAAACTACAAAAAAGAAAAAAATAATAATACTAGTAATTTTTGGGGAAAAAAATGAAAGCCAGGATCATCTTTGTAATCAAAGTCTTAATGTTTTAATGATCTATTGGAGTTTATGATAGAATCTTAGATAGTTTTTGTTTCAGCAAAGTGATAATTTATTATTATTATTATTATTATCAATTTATTTAAATTTTTTTCTGTGCTCAAAAAGTTCAGAAAACTAAACTATAAAAATAATAATTCTAGTAATTTTTGGGAAAAGCAATGAAAGCCAGGATCATCTTTGTAATCAAAGTCTTAATGTTTTAATGATCTATTGGAGTTTATGATAGAATCTTAGATAGTTTTTGTTTCAGCAAAGTGATGATTTATTATTATTATTATTATTATCAATTTATTTACATTTTTTTTCTGTGCTCAAAAAGTTCAGAAAACTAAAATAAAAAAAAAAAAATAATACTAGTAATTTTTGGGAAAATAATGAAAGCCAGGATCATCTTTCTAATCGAAGTCTTAATGTTTTAATGATCTATTGGAGTTTATGACAGAAGCTTTGATAATTTTAGTTGCAGCTAAATGATGGTGTCGATATCGTACCAACGTGAAAATTAAAGGTGAGACGGCATATGGGCTTCAAGTCCCAGAGAGCAAAGGGTCCAAACATGGAGAGGGGTAGGATACTGTTAATGAATCACATAGTTCACTCAAGGTGTGATGCTGTTAGTGTTATGGTAGAAGGAGAGGTATTGAACTCTGACGGAAAAGGTGCAAAAGATCAAAGTGTCAGGAAGAGGTGACGAGGTGAAAATGACACACTACTAGTGAGTTGTTACAGCGCAGAGTGATGTGTGTACACTTTGTGTTCCTTCTCGCTAATAGAGGTCTAATTCCAAGGAATAATTAATTAAAAAACACATATACATCAGCTTTGACTGATGTTTAGTTCACAAACAACTGTAGGCGAGCCGGACGTTCTTATAGTGGACTGTCAAAAGACCATGACAGTGTATGCACCTATATGTATGATAAGTCAATCGTTCAGCTTTATTTGCTAGCTACTGCAAAACTACAACTCCCAGCATGCCCGGACAGCCAACGGCTGTCCGGGCATGCTGGAAGTTGTAGTTTTTGCAAAGGCTGGAGGCACCTTGGTTGGGTATAAAAGCTAACTGTACCTTTACTGGAGCTGATGACTGTTGCCAAATTAATAAAATTACCTTTTTTATATTTCTCAATCAGGTGTCAAGGGGGTGGAACCGAGCTGCTCAAGTACCATTGCCCGGAATGCCTTCTCGCTTGCCCTCCTCTCCGAACCCCCCTTTAAAGGGGTACTCCCGTGGAAAACTTTTTTTTTTTTTTTTTATATATCAACTGGTGCCACGGGAGGTTTTCCACGGGAGGACCCCTTTAAAGGGGGGTTCGGAGAGGAGGGCAAGCGAGAAGGCATTCCGGGCAATGGTACTTGAGCAGCTCGGTTCCGCCCCCTTGACACCTGGTTGAGAAATATAAAAAGGTAATTTTATTAATTTGGCAACAGTCATCAGCTCCAGTAAAGGTACAGTAAAAAAGGGGTAGTCTAGGGTACTAAATTTATCAGGCACATATTCCCTAACCACAGAGTAGAGTATGAGCATGTGATAGTGGGGACTCCAACCGCTGTGACCCCTCCCCCCCATGATCTCCCATGCAGGCCCCCGACTATTTACGCGTCTTCAGCACGCTCCGGCCCCCACCTTCCTGGACAGACGCAAGCGACGCTCCGCTCAGTCAATCATTGGCTAAGGCGGGACATCGGAAAGTGGTGGCCAAAGCTCGCCGAGGACGTGTAAGTAGCCATGGGCCCTTTACTGGAGAGTGTGGGGTGTCCCGGTGGTCGGATCCCCTCACGATCAGATTCTTATAAGTGTCACTTATAAGTGTCTAAAGATTCTAGTTTCCTGGAATACTCTTTTAATTTAAATTAAAGAACAAGGGCCTGGGAGATGAGGGGGGGGGGGGGGGATTTAGGAGGTTTGCCAGGTTGTGGCACTGGAGCAGCTTAGCTCCTCCTTCTTGACATTTCGGCTGAAAAATAAAAGGGTGATTTTATAAGTTTGGCGACAACCATCAGGTCCAGGAAAAGTGCAGTTTGCTTTTATTCTCACAGATAACAGATATCCAGCGGTGTCTGCCGCTCTTAGTAGAAAATACAGCTGACAGATCCTGTATACTGAATTGCCGGCAATCCCATTGACCTCCATCGTAGAACTGTATACCGGTCACTGAAGAGGGACAGGGCATGCAGCCATATGCTTCTGCCCCTTCATTCCAGCTATCAGTTGGGGGTCTCAGCACTGAAACATATGACACGTCAGAGGTTTGTTATAATGATAGTTACACATTAGGGTGCGTTCACACGGCCGTCTGTCCCCGTTTTTTTTTATCCCCTTTTCAGTTCCGTTCTTGCAGGCTGTAAACGGATTAAAAATGGTTTTAAAAAAATCCCATTCATGTCAATGGGATTTTTTTTTACTATCCGTTTACATCCGTTTGTACCCGTCTGCACTCATTTCCGTTTTTTTGATGGCAGAAAAAACGGATACAGTAAATGTAACATTGAAGTCTTTGGAAAACGGATGAGCCTTTAATGTCATCCATTTGCATCCGTATTTTCAATCCGTTTTTTGATCCGTTTTTTCTTCTGAGCATGCTCAGAACAAAAAAATAAATGTTGTTTTTTTTGGTTTATTAACTGAACAATAACGGATCCAAACGGATACAAACTGATAACATCCGTTTGCATCCATTATTGTCCGTTTTTTGTTTTTGTTTGACGAGAGAAGAACGGGTCTGGTCTAGACGGCCGTGTAAACGCAGCCATAAAGGGGTTTATTGTGATCATTTAGTAGCTCCTCCCCTGAGGCCACGTTCACACGTCAGAATGTCTGTGCCGCATTTTACACTGGAATCCGAAACGCAGAGTCCCGCTGAATTTAACAGGATTCTGTTGTGCTGTGCACATGGCAGAATTTCCATGCCAGATGTTTCCAGCACGGAAATTCTATTTGCTTGTCCGCACAAAGAATGAACACGTTCAGAGTCCACATGGAATGCATAGTTGTCTTTGAGACGGCGCATTCCTTTGCGGTCCTAGCGCCTGCATATTATGCTGGTTCCCTGCCGTGTCCGGAAAGTCCGCATAGAGATTATTCATTCGGAGATTCCAGCGTGTGAACATAGCCTCTTCACAGATGTGCTGGTGCGACGGCCCACTACTATACACTGTGTATAGGAAACACCTGTCAATCATTAGCAATTGGGCAGGGACCGCAACAGTGAGCTCATCTCTTGTGGTGTGCCGCTGAAAACAATGTGTCTGTCCCTATGTTATGCTGCCCTCCACAATTGCAGCAGATCATACATGAAAGGTTTCCCTTTGCAGTGTGGTGCGGATTATAGTGTATGCTCTGTATGCTTGTTTTCAGCATTCTTTGTGTGTTTTCTAATGCTTGTTCTAGTCTAGTTTGTTTATAGCTCTCATTTAAAGGGATACTCCGGTACTATAAAACTTATCCCCTATCCTCATTGGCTGAATGCCCCAGCCTCCATCTTTGAAGATGCACTGGTGTGACAGCCAACTTAAAGGGGTACTCAGCGTTTGGAACAAACTGTTCCGAACGCTGGAGCTGGTGCCGGGAGCTTGTGACGTCTTAGCCCGCCCCCTCATGATGTCATGCCTTGCCCCCTCAATGCAAATCTATGGGAGGGGGTGTGACAGCCGTCATTCCCCCTCCCATAGACTTGTATTGAGGGGCAGGTTGTGACGTCATGAAGGGGGCGGGCTAAGACTATACGAGCTCCCGGTGCCGGCTCACAGCATTTGGAACCGGGGAGTACCCCTTAAACCAATCACTGGCTCACAGGGTCCCGTCTCTGGTGATTGGCTTAGCAGGATGTCACTCCAGTGCATAGGGTCGGAGCGCTCTGGAGTATGATTGAGTTCAGCAGCAAGAGGCGGGCCCCATACAGGAGATCGCAGGGGGTCCCAGTGGTCGTATTCCCTGCCATCAGACTCTGTGGATTGGGAATACATTTTTTCCCCTCGGGATCACCCCTTTACTATAGTGTTTGGAAACAGGTTTTGTAAACCAGACAACCTCTTTCACCAACATGAAATGGGGAAAAAAAAACAAAACATCAAATTATCTTTTAATCGTGTTTCTTCTGATATAGTAGAGAAAACAGAAGCAAACATCGCACTGATCATGTCACTGAGAATCATTTTTTCTCCCTAGCAAAGTTTTCAGAAATGTCATCAGATGTGGTCTGGAATTGATTGCTTTGGGATTAATCACAATCAGTAGTGGCTCCGATCTGTCACGGGAGGACTGGGAGGAACCACAAAAAATAGGATTAATTGATGGGGCACAATGCGGGACCGGGAGGTGGGTGGTAATCACTGGAGAGATGTAACCACAGGCCACTTTGGTGCCTTAATTACAAGAAAGGAATGCACATAATTGACCTTGAAATTGAGAAAATATTTTAGAATCTGATGAAGGAGACACAATTATAGCTAGGTAGAGATGCCGGGCGATGGTGGAGATAGTGATGAGTAATTGGCGTGTCTGATTCTCTCATGAAAGAATGGGAAGACAAAGCAGATCCTGCGCCGGAGAACACTTTGCAGGCAACTGACTGGCATGTCTTGTGGAAATGTTTATTGCTTTCCTTACGTCAACATCTAAGATGGAATAGCAAGACTGTGATGAGGAGCCCTAAAGGGGCACTCCGGAGAAAAAAATGCATTAAAATCAATTGCCGCCAGTTTGTAAATTACTTCTATTTGAAAATCTTAATCCCTCCAGTACTTATCAGCTGCGGTATGCTTCAGAGGAAGTTGTGTAGTTCTTTCCATTCTGACCTCAGTGCTCTCTTCTGCCACCTCTGTCCCTGTCAGGAACTGTCCTGGTCAGTAGCAAATGCCCATAGCAAACCTCTCCTGTAGTTTCCTGAAGAGCAGCGGCACACCACAAGAAATAAGTCCGCTGTAGCAGAGCCTGCCCTATGTTGCCGGTGCTCCCCTATGCACTGTGTATGTGGTAAACATGTCAATCATTGGCAGGTGGGCAGGGACCGCAACAGCGGACTCATTTCTTGTGGTGTACCGCTTCTTTTCAGGGAAAAGTGTCCAGGAACTACAGCCTGCTATGGTGCCGGGGACAGACCTCTGAAAACATGTGTCTGTCCCTATGTTGTGCAGCATATCATACATGAAAGGTTCCCTTTAAATGGGCACTGTCACCAACTTTATTTTTTGATATGTTGTAGTACTTATGTACTACAACATATCTCTAATATACTTTTATTATTTTTTTTTTCATTAAAAAGGTTTAATTTACATTTAAAAACCGGCCACTGAAAAAGGACTGATTTTGGAGTGGCAATCAGTCCTTTCTCAGTTAGGCTGCACTCGCTCCCTGCCTGTCAATCAGACAGGAGGGAGCGAGCGCATTGGCTCCCCGGCCACTGGCTGGGAGGCCACTCCTCCCGCACATCGCATGCCGCCGCTGTCCCTGCACGCCCGCTGCCGGACTCTGCAGTAACTGCAAGTGTAATGAGGGAATGGGGTATGCGTTGTGGGGGGGGGGTGGGGGGATTGGGGGGGGGAGGAGGAAACGGGCTAGTGCGGTAGCGGGGGGGGGGGGGGGATAGGGCTAGCAAAAAAAACAAAATAGGATGGTGGGAGCTACCCTTTAAAGATTTCCAGTGTTGTGTGGATTACAGGGTATGGTCTGTGTGCTGCTCTTCAGCATTCTTTGTGGGTTTTCTGGGTGAACCAGCGGTCAGATCCCCTATCCTCGTATACACAGTCACTTCAAGCTACTTTTGACATGTCCCAGAGAAATGTGAAAAGTTTTGACTGTCAGGGTCTGAGTGTTCAGAACTCGACCGATTGCTAGAACAAATCGGGGGGAAGAGCGTGCTAAGTATGTTCTCTCCCTGCTCTGTGCCACGTCAGTGACAAATTACAATGTAAGTCTATGGGATTGTCTTGCCCACTGGCACAGAAAGCACGGAGAGAAGTGATAAGCCATGCTCTTCTCTGCCCACTTGTTCAGGCGATTGGTCAGGGTTTGGACACTCAGACCCCAACCGATCAAAACTTTGAAAGGGGTACTCCACTGGCCAGCGTTCGGCACAAAATGTTCCGAACACTGTTTTCGCGCTGTGGGGGTCGGCCACGCCCCTTGTGACTTCATGGCCACACACCCTCAATGCAAGTCTATGGGAGGGGCGTGACGGCCGTCACGCCCCTCCCATAGACTTGCGTTGAGGGGTGTGACCATGTTGTTTTGAGGGGCGTGGCCGACCCCCACAGCGCGAAGACAACCTTCGGAACATTTAGTTCCGAATGTTGGCCAGTGGAGTACCCAATTAACATTTCTCTGGGACATGTCAAATGTTTTTGAAAGCCATAGGTACACTTTGAAGAAGACGATTGATCCATCACTGTAAGGTTGATGCAGCTTTATTCCATAAAATCATAAGTGAACAAAATATTTGATCAAGTCATGGTTCAAATCTTGACACGTTTCGAGGGCATGTGCTCAAAACAGGTTATGATTTGAACCATGACTTGACCAAGTGTTTTGTTCATTTACAAATTTATGAAATAAAGCTGCTTCAACCTTAGTGCAAGACGCGCTGAGCACCAGGCCGAGTGTAAATCTGTGCACAAGTGTTTGAGGAGGTTTTTACCAACTATTCCTACACTTTAAATGTGACATGTTTAATATTAAAGGAAAACTGTCAGCTTGCTCCCCTCGCACTAACCAGCGGTACTGGCACTCTGACATCATCGCTGCCGGACGCAGCACCGCCCAGCTCATCAATATTCCCCCCCCCCCCCTCTCTCTTCATTATAGAGCGGAGAGAGGGAATACTGATGAGCTGGGCGGCACTGCGGCCGGAGGCGGTGACGTCAGAGTTCCAGTTAGCCCGGCCGGTGCCAGTTAGCACCGCATTAGCATATACCGAAAATTTAAGATTACGGAGGAACGGCGCGGCGGATCTGGGCACGGTAAGCATCAGACTGATAAGCGTCCCCCACACTACCAGCCAGTACCGATGGTTAATGCGGGGGGAGCAAGCTGACAGTTTTCCTTTAACACATGCTTCCCCCCAAAAAAGAACTAAGCAAAACGGAAGTGGGTGGGTTTGTGCATATCAGGGCGGGGTTTATGAAAATGAAATTTACCACCCATAACTCAGCTCTCCTGCCAATCAGGTGCCCCCCATGCCCTATAGACTTATCATAAGCTGTTCATGGTTTATTAGCACAACTAAAGTGGATTGCACCTAGGAGTTTTTTCATAGTGAGATATTTTCTTTATTACAGTAAAATCTACCTTAGGCTGGATTCCCACTACGTTTTCTCCCATACGGGAGCACATACGGCAGGGGGAGCTAAAACCTCGCGCTCCTGTATGCCTTCCAATGCGCTCCCGTATGTAATTCATTTCAATGAGCCGACCGCAGTGAAACGTTCAGTCCGGTCGGCTCATTTTTGTGACGTATGCGCTTTTACAACCGGACCTAAAACCGTTCACCACGGTTTTAGGTGAGGGGAAAAAGCGCATACGGCACAAAAATGAGCCGACCGGACTGAACGTTTCACTGCGGTCGGCTCATTGAAATGAATTACATACGGGAGCGCATTGGAAGGCATACGGGAGCGCGAGGTTTTAGCTCCCCCTGCCGTATGCGCTCCCGTATGGGAGAAAACGTAGTGGGAACCCAGCCTTACAGGGCTACTCCACTGGAAAACATTTTTTTGTTAAATCAACTGGTGCGAGAAAGTTAAAAAGATTTGTAAATTACTTCTATTTAAAAATCTTAATCCCTCCAGTACTTATCAGCTGCTGTATGCTCCATAGGAAGTTCTTTTCGAATTTCCTTTCTGTCTGACTACAGTGCTCTTCAATACTTATCAGCTGCTGGCACTTGTTCATTATAGGAACTGTCCAGAGCAGCATATGTTTGCTATGAGGATTTGCTCCTACTCTGGACAATTCCTGACATTGACAGCGGTGTCAGCAGAGAGCACTGTGGTCAGACAGAAAGGAAATTCAAAAAGAAAAGAACTTCCTGTGGAGCAAACTGCATCTGATAAGTACTGGAAGGATTAAGATTATAAAATAGAAGTATTTTACAAATCTGTTTAACTTTCTGGCACCATTAGATTAAAAAAAAAATGTTTTCCAGTGGAGTACCCCTTTTAATGGACACCTCTCAATAGCAGATTGTTATTTTAATTCCCAGCATAGTCCCATAAGACTTAATGTATTTGCACCCTCCCATTAGCGGACAAGGACACACCCGTGCGGACGCGTTAACTTCCTAATAGCGGACAACCTGGCTTATCTGCCGGACCTACAAGGCCCTACCTTGCACCCAAAATGGTATAGCCTGCTAAAGGGGTGTTGGCAGCCGGCCCCAGTGCTAGAAGAGAGGGAATGCAGTAAGCATGGCACAGTATAAAAAGGGGGAGATGTGGGGGAAGGGACACTATAAGCTAAGTGTGCGTGCAAATGCTGTGTTTCACTTGCAGTTGTATTCACGGCAACAATTGGGAGAGGGAGAAAAACAAAGTTCAACCATGGTTCCCCCGCGAAAGCGATTAGCGTTGAAGAGAAAAAAGGGCAAGCATAATTAGAGGGGCAAAGGTTTCTGCAGTAATATCAGGAAGTATTACTTTACTGAGAGAGTAGTGGATGCATGGAGTAGCCTTCCTGCAGAAGTGGTCGCTGCAAATACAGTGAAGGAGTTTAAGCATGAATGGGATAAGCATAAGGCTATCCTTCATATAAGATAGGGCCAGGGACTATTCATAGTATTCAGATTATTGGGCAGGCTAGATGGGCCAAATGGTTCTTATCTGTCGACACATTCTATGTTTCTATAATAAATCATCACTTTTCCTAAATAATATTAAGTTGTTAATTTTTTATTTTTTTTTTAAAGCCTAATTACAGTGCGAAATTATTTCTTAATAATATTGCTTTTAATCGTGTTTTATAGGTAATTACACTCTGGAGTGATTACAGTATTCGGTCATTTTGGGTAGGGTCACAGGTAACAGATTTGCAGCATATTCCACTCTGCGGATCCGCCGATGATTGACTCTATTATAGTATGCCTCCTGCGATCCCCGCCGCTACGAGCAGACACACAGAGACACTGCGCGCATGTCCAGTGCACTCCGACATCGTGGCCGCTCTCTGCCTAGCTCAGGGAGCAGGCAGAGTGACCACAAAGTACACTGCGTGTGCACGTTGCCACTGGCAGGTCCTTGTGTGTCTGCTTGTAGTGGCGGACTGCTGTAAAAAAAAAGGGGTACTTTGCCCCTAAACATCTTATCCCCTATTCAAAGGATAGGGGATTAGATTTCTGAACACGGGGGTCATGCCGCTGGGGACCCCTAGCGATCTCTCCTGCAGCACTCTGTGTCATCTGTGATGTCAAGGCACCACCCTCTTCATGACGTCACGCCCCACCCCCTCAATACAAGTCTATAAGAGTGGGCTTGCATTGAGGGGGCGGGCCGTGACGTCCCAATACTCCGGCCCCCGTATCGCCCGTCATCATGCACAGAGCAAAGTTCGTGCTGTGCGGCAGATGACATCGGGTGCTGCAGGAGAGTTCCCAGGGGTTCCCAGTGGCTGATAGGGGATAGATAAGATGTCTAGGGGCGGAGTACCCATTTAAGGCTCCTTTCACACTAGTGATTTCTCCGTTATTGAAGTTCCGTCGCATGTTACGTCACAATTTTCGGCGAAAACCAGCCGTTACAAAACCCCTGATGGCCGAGACTAAATCGCATTGCAGCCTATGGGATTTTGTAACTGCCCGTTTGCACCCGTATATGCCCGTAATTCATTACAGACGTTATACAGTGACGGGACATCGTGCATGCAGTAATTTTTCCTCCACAATGTCCCGTCACTGTATAACGTCTGTAATGAATTACGGGCATATACGGGTGCAAACGGGCAGTTACAAAATCCCATAGGCTGCAATGCGATTTAGTCTCGGCCGTCAGGGGTTTTGTAACAGCAGATTTTGGCCGAAAATTGTGACGGAACATGCAACGGAACTTCAATAACGGAGAAATCACTAGTGTGAAAGGAGCCTAAGAGTGGACAAAGCGGGCACAGCAGGAGGCACACTATAGGGTCGTCATCGCCAGATCCGCAGTGTAAAATACACTGTGGATCTGTTATGTGTGACCCTACCCATAATAAGGCTGAATTCACATCACGTTTTTCAACTACGGTTCCCGTATACGTTTTCATTAGTGAAAACGTATGGAACGGTATTGAAAACCGTATTCATAGGCAAAGCATTGCAAACCGTATGCACCATGATGCATACGGTTGCGTTCGGTTTGCTTGCAATATGGTTTTTAACAGTACTCCAAACCGTGTTCAACTACGGTTTTGACTCCAGTTTAAAAACCGTATTACAACCGCATACCTTTTTTTTTAACATGGACATCAATGGGAAACGCACATGTATACGGTTCCATACGGCAAAACGGTATGTGTTTTTTCTTTGCACATGCGCATTTGCATCCCAAAGTCCCCACCCAAGACCCCTCCCATTAAAAATGGACAGAATTTTCAAAAACGTATGTTTTTCTTAATAAAAACGGACGGAACTGTATGCACTTTTAAAAACGGTATACTGTTTAAAAACGCATATGGTTTACTTTTTCCCATACTGTTCCATACGTTTTTTCCCATATGGTTTTTGATAGAAAACGTATGCGGGAACCGTAGTTGAAAAACGTGATGTGAACCCAGCCTAAGATTTTTTAGCCTTTTTTTCTTCCCAGTAGCAGTAAGTGTCCGCTATTGGGAGATTCTACTGTAAACAATAGATTGAAAATAAAAATAAAAGGAATTTCTGAACTTCTCAGTAAGACATATAGAGTCGCTTTAACTTAATAAGATAATGAAGCCGATGAGCTTAGTAAGTACATTTCAGATAAATGGGCCTGTAGACGTTAACGCGAGGCCGTGCTCCTGCAGAAGGTACCGGGGGCTTACATTGGCCTGGTGGCTCTTTCCCGCCGAGGCCATATCTTGTTCTGGTGACAGAATAGCTGTAAGTAGCTTTCTTCCTTCCCAGCGATCATCCGCACTGACATCTCTACATTATCAGCCCAAGGAGGAGAATCATTTTAAACTCTGCGTATGCAGAAAAAGTCTTAGTAATCGATTTTTACCAAAGTATGAAAAATTTTGCGCTGTAGGTGATAATGTGATCGTAGATTTACAGTAAGCGACTGGGCACGAAAATATTTCTATTTTGCATCGGTGAGTAATACAGTTGTAGTCGACCTTTGCTTACAATATTTTGCTTTCAACATTTGCATATAGTTTTCAAGTGACTGAACCTTCTTATATATATTTTTTTTTATTCTTAGGGCGAGAGGAAGAACTGTGTTAAAGGGGTTATCCAGGAAAAAACATTTTTTTATATATCAACTGGCTCCAGAAAGTTAAACAGATTTGTAAATTACTTCTATTAAAAAATCTTAATCCTTTCAGTACTTCAGAGCTTCTGAAGTTAAGGTTGTTCTTTTCTGTCTAAGTGATGTCTGATGACACGTGTCTCGGGAACCGCCCAGTTTAGAAGATGTTTGCTATGGGGATTTGCTTCTAAACTGGGCGGTTCCTGAGACAGGTGTCATCAGAGAGCACTTAGACAGAAAACAACAACCTTAACTTCAGAAGCTCATAATTACTGAAAGGATTAAGATTTTTTAATAGAAGTCATTTACAAATCTGTTTAACTTTCTGGAGCCAGTTGATATATATATATAAAAAATTTTTTTTTCCTGAATAACCCCTTTAAGGTTGTTATTTTCTGTCTAAATCCTCTCTGATGACACCCGTCTCGGGAAACGCCCAGTTTAGAATCAAATCCCCATAGCAAACCTCTTCTAAACTGGGCGTTTCCCGAGACACGTGTCATCAGAGAGCACTTAGACAGAAAAGAACAACCTTAACTTCAGAAGCTCATAAGTACTGAAGGGATTAAGATTTTTTTAATAGAAGTAATTTACAAATCTGTTTAACTTTCTGGAGCCAGTTGATATATATAAAAAAGTTTTTTCCTGGAATACCCCTTTAATGGTGGCCATTAGAGATAAGCGAACTTACAGTAAATTCGATTCGTCACGAACTTCTCGGCTCGGCAGTTGATGACTTATCCTGCATAAATTAGTTCAGCTTTCAGGTGCTCCGATGGGCTGGAAAAGGTGGATACATTCCTAGGAGACTCTTTCCTAGGACTGTATCCACCTTTTCCAGCCCACCGGAGCACCTGAAGGCTGAACTAATTTATGCAGGATAAGTCATCAACTGCCGAGCCGAGAAGTTTGTGACGAATCGAATTTACTGTAAGTTCGCTCATCTCTAGTGGCCATGTTCATGCCTCATCTGTAGTGTCACTGTTTGCTCCATATTTTAATTTTTTGTTATTCATATTTTTGTTTGCTCATGTTTTTAGACTTGGGTAAAATGCTCTTTCGGGTTCTGTTTTGCAACCTGACTCGTGCCAGCATCCCTCAAAACTGCTGTCAACACTATATATAGAGCAGTGGTCTTCAAACTGTATCCCATGGATTGTTGCAAAACTACAACTCCCAGCATGGCTGTCCGGGCATGCTGGGAGTTGTAGTTTTGCAATTTTCGAAGGGCCACAATTTCGAGACCACTGATATACAGGATAGGGAGAGCAGTGAGAGACCAGAAGCTCTGTGCACCGAGTCCTTTTCCTTGCCCCTCCTGATTGGACCCTTGATCAGTCACTCAAAGCTCTGAGGAGGGGCCTGAGAAGCACTCAGGGTACTTAAAGGGGTATTCCAGGAAAAAACTTTTTTTTATATATCATCTGGCTCCAGAAAATTAAACAGTTTTTACTTCTATTAAAAAATCTTAATCCTTTCAGTACTTATGAGCTTCTGAAGTTAAGGTTGTTCTTTTCTGTCTAAATGCTCTCTGATGACACGTGTCTTGGGAAACGCCCAGTTTAGAAGCAAATCCCCATAGCAAACCTCTTCTAAACTGGGCGGTTCCCGAGACACGTGTCATCAGAGAGCACTTAGACAGAAAATAACAACCTTAACTTCAGAAGCTCATAATTACTGAAAGGATTAAGATTTTTTAATAGAAGTAATTTACAAATCTGTTTAACTTTCTCGAGCCAGTTGATATTTAAAAAAAAAGTTTTTTCCTGGATAACCCCTTTAAAGGAGTACTCCGGTGGAAGTGAACTGGTGCCAGAAAGTTAAACAGATTTGTAAATTACTTCTATTTAAAAATCAAGAAGAATAGAATTTTCTCTGTAGAATACAGCTGCAATTAAGTACTGAAAGGATTACGATAACGAATCCTGCCAGAAAGTTAACCAGATTTGTAAATTACTTCTATTAAAAAATATTAATCCTTCCAGTTCTTATTAGCTGCTGAATACTACAGAGGAAAGTCTTTTCTTTTTGGAACACAGTGCTCTCTGCTGACATCATGACCACAGTGCTCTCTGCTGACATCTCTGTCCATTTTAGGAACTGTCCAGAACAACATATGTTTTCTATGGGGATTTACTCCTACTCTGGACAGTTCCAAGAAGAAAAGAATTTCATCTGTAGTATTCAGCAGCTAATAAGTACTGGAAGGATTCGTAATCGTAATCCTTTCAGTACTTGTTAGCAGCTGGATGCTACGGAGGAAATTCTATTCTTTTTGAATTTCTTTTTTGTCTTGTCCTCAGTGCTCTCTGCTGACACCTCTGTCCGTGTCAGGAACTGTCCAGAGCAGCATAGGTTTGCTATGGGGATTTTCTCCTGCTCTGGACAGTTCCTGATACTGGCATCAGGTGTCAGCAGAGAGCACTGTGGACAAGACAAAAAAGAAATTCAAAAAGAAAAGAATTTCCTCTGTAGCATACAGCTGCTATTAAGTTATGGAAGGGTAAAGATTTTTTAATAGAAGTCATTTACAAATTTCTAGCACCGGTTGATTTAAAAAAAAAAAAAAAAAAATGTTTTCCACTGGAGTACCCCTTTAACCTGGCCTAAAAAGGGGGGGGGGGGGGGGGGACTTACTATTTTTTCCAGAAACAGCACCACACCTGTCCTCAGGTTGTACTGTATGTGGTATAATACTAGACTATGACACTAATGAAGTGAATGGAGCCAAGTTATAATACCACACAGGTCCTGAGGACAGGTATCGTCCTGTTTCTTTTTCCCCTCTTCCTGTAAAACCACTTTAAAGGGGTACTCCGGTGGAAAACTTTTTTTTTTTTTTTTAAATCAACTGGTGCCAGAAAGTTAAACAGATTTGTAAATTACTTCTATTAAAAAAATCTTAATCCTTCCAGTACTTATTAGCTGCTGAATACTACAGAGGAAATTCTTTTCTTTTTGGAACGCAGTGCTCTCTGCTGACATCTCCTACTCTGGACAGTTCCAAGAAGAAAAGAATTTCCTCTGTAGTATTCAGCAGCTAATAAGTACTGGAAGGATTAAGATTTTTTTAATAGAAGTAATTTACAAATCTGTTTAACTTTCTGGCACCAGTTGATTAGAATTTAAAAAAAAAAAGTTTTCCACCGGAGTACCCCTTTAAGAAATAGCTTAGAGTGCAATTCCCTCATATAATGGCTACTGTGGAACATCATCGAACTCATTCAAATAAAGTTCCCTCTGGTTTTGCTGGGTATCCGTGTGGAGAAAGTGAATGATATGCGGTTATTATATTATATTCCTGCAGCTGCTCGGAGTAACATTTGTTCTGAATGTACATTGTGCCGTCCTCACGTAAAAGCAGATACCGTATTTTTCGCCGTATAAGACGCACTTTTTCTTACCCCAAAACTTATACGGCAAATGCACATTAAAACCCTGTCCTATCACGGCGGTCCCTGCGGCTATCAACGGCCGGGACCCGCGGCTAATACAGGACATCACCGATCGCGGTGATGCCCTGTATTAACCCTTCAGACGCGGCGATCAAAGCTGACCGCCGCGTCTGAAGGGAAAGTGACACTAAGCCGGCTGCTCGGGCAGTCGGGCTGTTCGGGACCGCCGCGGTGAAATCGTCCCGAACAGCTTACAGGACACCGGGAGGGAACTTACCTGCCTCCTCGGTGTCTGCTCCATGCCGGGATCCCCTGCATGGCCGGCGCTCTCCTTCGTCGTCGTCGTCGCGCACGCCGTCCCGTCATCCAATAGGAGCGGCGTGCGTAGCGGCGTGATGGCAAGGACGGAGAGCGAGGATCCCGGGCAGCAGAGACGTTCCAGAGCGACGGGGACACCCCGGGGAAGCGGCGACAGCGATGGAGGGCGACATCCGGGGCAGCGGTGACGAGGGGTGACGGTCCGGAGCGGCGGAGACACGTGAGTATTACCTCCTATACCAGTGGTCTTCAACCTGCGGACCTCCAGATGTTGGCTGTCCAGGCATGCTGGGAGTTGTAGTTTTGCAATATCTTGAGGTCCGCAGGTTGAAGACCACTGGCATAGGGGATAAGATGCCTCATCGCGGGGGTCCCGTCGCTGGGACTCCCGTGATCTTGCACGCAGCACCAGCACGCAGCGACATCCAGGGCAGCGGTGACGAGCGGTGATGAGCGGTGACGGTCCGGAGCGGCGGAGACACGTGAGTATTACCTCCTATACCAGTGGTCTTCAACCTGCGGACCTCCAGATGTTGCAAAACTACAACTCCCAGCATGCCCGGACAGCCGTTGGCTGTCCGGGCATGCTGGGAGTTGTAGTTTTGCAATATCTGGAGGTCCGCAGGTTAAAGATCACTGTCCTAAGTCTTTACATTGTATTTCCTCCTTTAAAATTGGGTGCATCCTATATGCCGGAGCGTCTTATACGGCGAAAAATACGGTATGTTTGTAACATTTGAGTCATCAGAATTTCCTTTTATGTAAACGAACAACAAAAGAAAAAAACGTTTCCATCCTGACTGCCGGGTGATAAAGAGCCTGAAATGCGTCTTGTTCTCCGGCGCGGGTTGTGGCGTTCTGCGCTTGTAATACAGAGGAGCCCTATTTGTTCACAAGTGACACAAAGCAGGTGGCGCATTCAGGAAATATTAGAGCTATCAATTCTGGAGCGGTCTCTGTCTGTTCTTTTGAGACATGCCTGTTTTCTAGAAAGTTGCATGGGATAATAACGTTAAATTGAATTGGAATGCAGGTGTTTTGAATTACGCACCAGAGCTGCGCTTCACTGGATCTGTGTGCGCAGAAGTGTCTGGAGCGTCCTCTGATTTACTATGGTTCCTATCAGATGAAGAGTGGATTCATTTATATTCATTAAATCAATGGTATCTCATGTGGAACGTTTGTTGTTACATACAACATAATACAGTGATCCCTCAACTTACAATGGCCTCAACATACAATCGTTTCAACATACAATGGTCTTTTCTGGACCATTGTAACTTGAAACCAGACTCAACATACAATGCTACAGACAGTCCAGATCTGTGAAACGTGTCAATGGCTGGAAGAACTGACCAATCAGAATGGTCAATTTACTGGTAAATCACCTGTATTACTGAAGCGTATGCACTGACTGGTGTCTGGTAGCACCCCCTACATTACAGAGAGGTATTACATGTTCTGTACTCTTTACCTGTACCAGGGTTAGCTGCTCCTTTGGACATCAGGTGAGGGCGGCTCCATGTTTTTTAGGACACTGTGTACCGTACAGGACCCCGAAGAAGCTCCTGTCCTCTACATAGACCAGTGTTTGCCAAGCAGGGTGCCCCCAGCTGTTGCAAAACTACAACTCCAACCATGCCCGGACAGCCTCTGGCTGTCCGGGCATGCTGGGAGTTGTAGTTTTGCAACAGCTGGAGGCTCCCTGCTTGGAAAACACTGACATAGACAGTGATTACAGCTCCCAGCAGATCTTTATTACTTTTGTATGTAAGGATTTGCTTTATCTATATTAGTTATCTACTTATTTTTCTATAATCCTCACTTTTTCCTATTTTTGGATGACATTTTGGGGCTTCAGAACCAATTACCAGGTTTCCATAGAGTTATGGTCTCAACATACAATGGTCGTCCCGGAACCAATTAATATTATAACTTGAGGGACCACTGTATACTGTATAGATTTGGCCAAATTCCTTTACTCTGGCATTCAGTTATCCAGACCAACTTGTAAACCAGCATGAAACTGCAAAGACTGGATACAGAATACTGAGTCGTAACAATCATACTTTATTTTAAAGGGGTACTCCGCTGCCCCCAGCGTTCAGAACATTTTGTTCCCGAATGCTTGGAGTGGAGCGGTGGGGTCGTGACGTCACTACCACACCCATTGTGACGTCAAGCCACACCCCCTCCATGTAAGTCTATGGGAGGGGGAGTGGCAACCACCATACCCCCTCCCATAGAGTTGCATTGAGGGGGTGTGGTGTGACAACACGAGGGGCGTGGTCGTGACATCACAACCCCTGCCACCCGCACCCAGCGTTCTAAACGAACATTGGGTGCTGCACAGAGATTGCGGGGGGTCCCAGCGACTGGACCCCAATGATCAGACCTTTTATCCCCTATCCTTTGGATAGGGGATAAGATGTCTAGGGGCGGAGTACCACTCTTAAAGGGGTACTCCGGTGCTTAGAAATCTTATCCCCTATCCAAAGGATAGAGGATAAGATGCCTGATCGCGGGGGTCCCACAGCTGGGGACGCCCGTGATCATGCACGCGGCACCCCAGTTTAAATCAGTCCCCGGAGCGCGTTCGCTCCGGGTCTGATTACCGGCGACCACGGGGCCGTCAGTGTGTGACGTCACGCCCCTGCCCCTGTATGATGTCACGCTCCGCCCCTCAATGCAAGCCTATGGGAAGGGGCGTGACAGCTGCCGTGGTCGCGGGTAATCAGACCCAGAGCGAACGTGCTCCGGGACTGCTTTAAACTGGGGTGCTGCGTGCAAGATAACGGGGGTCCCCAGCGGCGGGACCCCCGCGATGAGGGATCTTATCCCCAATCCTTTGGACAGGAGATAAGATGTCTGAGCACCAGAGTACCCCTTTAAGTGTAACTGTTATAAAATTTTTTCCATATTTTCAAAATAGAAGCATTTTTATAAGAATTTGCAATGGGGGAAGGGGAGGGAAAATAGGTGGTGGTGGTGGTGGGAGGGGGGGGGGGTTAGCTTGTTGCGTAAGAGAAGTTAGGTAAGACCCCCTTCACATGTACCCGTTGTCTGGCACTGTTTCCCTCCAGTGTGCGCCGTAGGAAAACTGGCACTCGAACTGATCTGATTCATTTGAATGGGACAGTTCACATTCACAATCATCCGCTGAGCCAGTCTGGATGTCGGATGGTTGGACGCACTGGACGGCACCTGCTAGCTGCATTCCCCTGTCCGGAAATCAGAAATAATGGATGCTGGATGCTAAACAACTGATGACAACTGATGCATATTGGCATCAGTTGTGGCATCAGTTGCATCCAGATTTAGGCTGAGCTCCTATGCCGGACATATGTGAGCTCAGTCTTAGCAGCTGTTCCCAGTGCAATAGCAGCAAGATTAGGCCTCATTCACATGGCAGAAAATTTACGGAATGTTTGCCCAGAAAACAAAGGCGGATATTCCGCAAATAGCGTGTGCCGCCAGCACTCGGTCCGCTTGGAAATACACCGTCTCCATAGACAGCAATGCATTTCCGAGTGGATTCCACTGAAAGGATGAACATGTTCTTTATTTCGGCAGAGAACAGAATCGGAATATCTGTTCAGCAGAATCCCATCGAAGACAATGGGACAGAATGCAATGGAGTTTTCAAGCAATAATTTTTCTTGGGAACAAACCCTAATAATCATGGATATGGAATGTTAACTTGATGCGTCAACCCACCGAGTCTGACAGTTCATTCTGCTGGATGTGTATAAAATCTCCTTTTTATCTCTCAGCCAAATGTCAAGAAAGTGGTCGAGATTCTCAAGTGCTACAGCCTGCGCGCCTCCTTGTTTGCCCTTATCTCCCAACCCCTTATTGACTAATGTACAGAGCCCTAGCGGGGAGGTAAGGGTGAGCAGGAGGTGTGCAAGGCTGTGGCACTTAAGCAGCTCAGCCCCACCTCCTTGACTCTTGGCTGAGAAATAAAAAGGAGATTGTTTGGTCACCACCACGAGCTCCAGGAAAGGTGCAGTTTGCATTTATACCCTAACAGCTATCCAATGGTGTCTACAGCGCTTAGGAGAAAATGCAGCTTAAAGATTCCCTTTAAAGGGGTACTCCTCCCCTAGACATCTTATCCCCTATCCAAAGGATAGGGGATAAGATGTTAGATCGCCGCGGTCCCGCTGCTGGGGACCCCGGGGGTCGCCGCTGCGGCACCCCGCCATCATTACTGCACAGAGCGAGTTCGCTCTGTGGGTAATGACGGGCGATACAGGGGCCGGAGCAGCGTGACGTCATGGCTCCGCCCCTCATGACATCATGGCCCGTCCCCTTAATGCAAGTCTATGGCAGGGGGCGTGACGACCGCCATGCCCCCTCCCATAGACTTGTATTGACGGGGGCGGGCTGTGACATCACAAGGGGCGGAGCCGTGACGTAACGATGCTCCGGCCCCTGTACTGCCCGTCATTACGTGCAGAGCAAACTCGCTCTGCCCAGTAATGATAGTGGGGTGCTGTAGCAGCGATCCCCAGGGTCCCCATCAGCGGGACCACGGCGATCTAACATCTTAACCCCTATCCTTTGGATAGGGGATAAGATGTCTAGGGACGGAGTACCCCTTTAAGTCTTGTCTATTACTAACTGTAAGGCTAGGTTCACACTACGGAATTTCCCCCTGCGATTCCGCTTTGAAATTGAAGGCAGAAATTCCGCTTGCTAAAATGTATAGTATAGTGAATGGTTTTCCATTCACAATTCGGAATTTGTGAAGCGGAATTTGTGAACAGAAAATCCGCTTGGAAATTTCCGCCTGAAGAATGGGGTTGCTCATTCTTCAGGCGGAAATACTTGCGGAACACATTGCAGTCTATTGAAGACCTCGCGGTACTAGGTACTGGCCGCACTCGGAATCTTTGGGCGGAAACTTTCTGCCCGGAGATTCCGCAGTGTGAACCTAGCCTTACTGACTGCATTGATCCTATGGCTGTTATGCATCTTACTCTGGGCCAAACTAGTACTTTTTTATGCCCAATTAGGGCTCGAGGGGGCGGAGCATGACACAGGGATTATCTCTTTGTTGTCTCGTACATCCTATTGAGGACCTGCAGTTTGAGAGTCACCCTATAACTATGAAAGAGCATTACAGGGAATGTAAGGGGCGGAGCTTATGAAATGTATCACTCTGTGTAGGAGCCGTTACCTGCAAAAAGGGGTGGGACTTAAAATTTCTCACGATTTGGAGTTCTTATATTGCAAAGTGTGATACAAATAGCATAAACCTTCATTATATATCTTTACTTCTTCCATTCATTATAGGAACTGAACTTGCAGCGCTTCTTTATGCCATCCTATATAATTCCTCTTAGTCCTATAGACACAAGGGGGGAGATTTATCAAAACCTGTGCAGAGGAAGAGTGGTACAGTTGCCCATAGCAACCAATCAGATTGCTTCTTTCATTTTCCACAGGCCTCTGTAGGGATGGTATTGAGCAGGTGATGGGCAGCGCCTGGTTTCCCCCAGACATGATGCTGCCCCCACCATGATCACTGTAGGGATGGTATTGGGGCAGGTGATGGGCAGTGCCTGGTTTCCTCCAGACATGATGCTGCCCCCACCATGATCACTGTAGGGATGGTATTGGGCAGGTGATGGGCAGTACCTGGTTTCCCCCAGACATGATGCTGCCCCCACCATGATCACTGTAGGGATGGTATTGGGCAGGTGATGGGCAGTGCCTGGTTTCCTCCAGACATGATACTGCCCCCACCATACTTCACTGTAGGGATGGTATTGGGCAGGTGATGGGCAGTGCCTGGTTTCCCCCAGACATGATGCTGCCCCCACCATGATCACTGTAGGGATGGTATTGGGCAGGTGATGGGCAGTACCTGGTTTCCCCCAGACATGATGCTGCCCCCACCATGATCACTGTAGGGATGGTATTGGGCAGGTGATGGTCAGTACCTGGTTTCCTCCAGACAGGATGCTGTCCCCACCACGATCACTGTAGGGATGGTATTGGGCAGGTGAGGGGCAGTGCCTGGTTTCCTCCAGACATGATGTTGCACCCCACCATGATCACTGTAGGGATGGTATTGGGCAGGTGATGGGCAGTACCTGGTTTCCCCCAGACATGATGCTGCCCCCACCATGATCACTGTAGGGATGGTATTGGGCAGGTGATGGTCAGTACCTGGTTTCCTCCAGACATGATGCTGTCCCCACCACGATCACTGTAGGGATGGTATTGGGCAGGTGAGGGGCAGTGCCTGGTTTCCTCCAGACATGATGTTGCACCCCACCATGATCACTGTAGGGATGGTATTGGGCAGGTGATGGGCAGTACCTGGTTTCCCCCAGACATGATGCTGCCCCCACCATGATCACTGTAGGGATGGTATTGGGCAGGTGATGGGCAGTGCCTGGTTTCCTCCAGACATGATGCTGCCCCCACCATGATCACTGTAGGGATGGTATTGGGCAGGTGATGGGCAGTGCCTGGTTTCCTCTAGACATGATGCTGCCCCCACCATGATCACTGTAGGGATGGTATTGGGCAGGTGATGGGCAGTTCCTGGTTTCCTCCAGACATGATGCTGATTTTGAGGTATTAAGTGCAGAATGATGGAGAAGATTGTTTTTTATTTATTTTTTCATTTATCCTTTTTTTTTTTTTGCGCAAATGGTCGCAACATAACAAACTGAACATAAACGCATATTACCAAACTGGATTACCAGATTTTTTGCTGCATTTAAGGAATTGTTTTATTCTGTTTTGTTTGTGTGAAGAAGTCTGACAAACAGTTTAAAAAATAAAGTATTTTTTTTTTAATTAGTTTGTAAAAAGTATGTTTAGTTATTTTTTAGTTCTTTTAGATCTTTGTGTTACTTTATTTTTTTCTTTTTTAAATATTACATATATTTTTTTTTTTATTCCACCTACATATGAACAGGTGGGCTTGGACATATTCCCTCATTTTTCTTTCTCAAACTACCACATAAAGTGTTACTTCCCACTGAGTCACGTTCCTGAGAGGAATGAATCTACGTGCAGATTCCAGTTTCTCTTATTTATTATTTTTTTTAGTAAGTTTTTTTTCTTCCATTTTTCATTTTTTTTTTTTTTTTTTAACAAAACCCTTTTTCTTGCTGAAACTGTCAGATGTGGATGTAATTCCAGCCTTAGCATAATTATACAATAATTTACTCAGCACGTACCTGTGGCCTTGAATGTCCTTAGTAAAGTATCTTTAAGACCGCTGTAGGGCAGAAGTGATGGACGCTGATTAGCTGGTAGGGTGTAATCAGCTGAGCTGGCATGAAGTGCTAAACTAATAGCTAATAACTGGCACTGACTAGATAATGCTACCGAAAGATTTCTGATGCTACGCTCAAGTGCGACAGAGACGGTGAAAAGAAAATAATAATCCTGTGTACACCGTTCAGCCAGAACGTTAAAACCACTCATAGGTGAAGTGAATAGAAGGAATTATCTTGTGACTATGGCGCCTGTCAAGGGAAAGGACATGTTAGGCAGCAAGTGAGCAGTAAGTTCTTGAAGCGGGTGGATGGAAAACAGGAAAAATGGACAAGCGTAAGCATCTGACATTTACAAGAACTAAATTGTAATGGCTAGACGACCAGGTCAAAGTATCTCCACAACACATACGTCTTATGGGGTGTTCATGGTATGTAGTGGTTGGTACTTACCAAAAGCTTTACAAGGAAAGACAACTGTGAAGTGGCAAAAGGTTATGGGAACCCCAGAGTCAATGATGCATGTGGGGAACAAAGGCTATAATAAGAGAAATGGTATTTTGGCTTGGTGTAGCTGCCGACGGTCAGAGCTCCCATGGTGGCCCATTCTCTAATCATGTGGACGGCCGGGTGTATGTGCGTTACTTACCTGGAGAAGAGGTGGCACCAGGATGAAGCGTTGGAAGAAGACAAACCAGCGTAGGCAGTGTGATTATTAACATTCAGGGGGGATTTATCATTTCTTATGGTAGTACAGTGTTAGAATTTGTGGTAAAATTTACATATTTTTTCCACTATTAATGATTGGAGAAATCCATTCTTAAAGGGGCACTCCGCCCCTAGACATCTTATCCCCTATCGAAAGGATAGGGGATAAGATGTCAGCTCGCAGGGATCCCGCCGCTGGGGAGCCCCTGAGATCTCGGCTGCAGCACCCACCTATTGCGGCTTCCGGCTGTGCTGTAGGCTCTCATCCTAATGCCTCACGACCACGGTGACGGGAGATCATGTCATCACGACAGTGATCTATCACTGGAGCTGCAGACACAAATCCTTGTGACAAGTCCCGTCAGTCCAGAGAACGGTGGCATGGGGTAATTACCATGCAAATCTTCTTAGTTGCAGGATATTCTGGGGTCTGTTTGTATTTAGTCCAGCTTTTCTGAAATACAGAAAGGCAACAGGCACAGTTCTGTATCACTCTGCACACAACATAACATTATTAGACAATTGTCTTTTAGGGCTCAAATGATTGTGAATGTTTTTCTCCATCAGCCATAAAATATTCGTAACAATTAATTGTGGGTTCTCCTTTGTGGTGTAGTATAGAGGATCTCTCCTGTGTGGTGTAGTATAGAGGATGTGTCCTGTGTGGTGTAGTATAGCGGATCTCTCCTGTGTGGTGTAATATAGAGGATCTCTCCTGTGTGGTGTAGTATAGAGGATCTCTCCTGTGTGGTGTAGTATAGAGGATCTGTCCTGTATGGTGTAGTATAGAGGATCTCTCCTGTGTGGTGTAGTATAGAGGATCTCTCCTGTGTGGTGTAGTATAGAGGATCTCTCCTGTGTGGTGTAGTATAGCGGATCTCTCCTGTGTGGTGTAATATAGAGGATCTCTCCTGTGTGGTGTAGTATAGAGGATCTCTCCTGTGTGGTGTAGTATAGAGGATCTCTCCTGTGTGGTGTAGTATAGAGTATCTGTCCTGTGTGGTGTAGTATAGAGGATCTCTCCTGTGTGGTGTAGTATGGTGGATTTCTCCTGTGTGGTGTAGTATAGAGGATCTGTCCTGTGTGGTGTAGTATATGGGATCACTCCTGTGTGGTATAGTATAGAGGATCTGTCCTGTGTGATGTAGTATAGAGGGTCTCTCCTGTGTGGTGCAGTATAGAGGATCTGTCCTGTGTGGTGTAGTATAGAGGATCTCTCCTGTGTGGTGTAGTATAGAGGATCTCTCCTGTGTGGTGTAGTATAGAGGATCTGTCCTGTGTGGTGTAGTATAGAGGATCTCTCCTGTGTGGTGTAGTATAGAGGATCTGTCCTGTGTGGTGTAGTATAGGGGATCTCTCCAGTGTGGTGTAGTATAGAGGATCTGTCCTATGTGGTGTAGTATAGAGGATCTCTCCTGTGTGGTGTAGTATAGAGGATCTGTCCTGTGTGGTGTAGTATAGAGGATCTCTCCTGTGTGGTGTAGTATAGAGGATCTGTCCTGTGTGGTGTAGTATAGAGGATCACTCCTGTGTGGTGTAGTATAGGGGATCTCTCCAGTGTGGTGTAGTATAGAGGATCTGTCCTATGTGGTGTAGTATAGAGGATCTGTCCTGTGTGGTGTAGTATAGAGGATCTGTCCAGTGTGGTGTAGTATAGAGGATCTGTTCTGTGTGGTGTAATATAGAGGATCTGTCCTGTGTGGTGTAATATAGAGGATCTCTCCTGTGTGGTTTAGTATAGAGGATCTCTCCTGTGTGGTGTAGTATAGAGGATCTGTCCAGTGTGGTGTAGTATAGAGGATCTCTCCTGTGTGGTGTAGTATGGTGGATCTCTCCTGTGTGGTGTAGTATAGAGGATCTGTCCTGTGTGGTGTAGTATAGAGGATCTCTCCTGTGTGGTGTAGTATAGAGGATCTCTCCTGTGTGGTGTAGTATAGAGGATCTCTCCTGTGTGGTGTAGTATAGAGGATCTGTCCTGTGTGGTGTAGTATAGAGGATCTGTCCTGTGTGGTGTAGTATAGAGGATCTGTCCTGTGTGGTGTAGTATAGAGGATCTGTCCAGTGTGGTGTAGTATAGAGGATCTGTTCTGTGTGGTGTAATATAGAGGATCTGTCCTGTGTGGTGTAATATAGAGGATCTCTCCTGTGTGGTTTAGTATAGAGGATCTCTCCTGTGTGGTGTAGTATAGAGGATCTGTCCAGTGTGGTGTAGTATAGAGGATCTCTCCTGTGTGGTGTAGTATAGAGGATCTGTCCTGTGTGGTGTAATATAGAGGATCTGTCCAGTGTGGTGTAGTATAGAGGATCTCTCCTGTGTGGTGTAGTATAGGGGATCTCTCCTGTGTGGTGTAGTATAGAGGATCTCTCCTGTGTGGTGTAGTATAGAGGATCTATCCTGTGTGGTGTAGTATAGAGGATCTCTCCTGTGTGGTGTAGTATAGAGGATCTCTCCTGTGTGGTGTAGTATAGAGGATCTTTCCTGTGTGGTGTAGTATAGAGGATCTTTCCTGTGTGGTGTAGTATAGAGGATCTGTCCTGTGTGGTGTAGTATAGAGGATCTCTCCTGTGTGGTGTAGTATAGAGGATCTCTCCTGTGTGGTGTAGTATAGAGGATCTGTCCTGTGTGGTGTAGTATAGAGGATCCCTCCTGTGTGGTGTAGTATAGAGGATCTCTCCTGTGTGGTGCAGTATAGAGGATCTCTCCTGTGTGGTGTAGTATAGAGGATCTCTCCTGTGTGGTGTAGTATAGAGGATCTCTCCTGTGTGGTGTAGTATAGAGGATCTCTCCTGTGTGGTGTAGTATAGAGGATCACTCCTGTGTGGTGTAGTATAGAGGATCTCTCCTGTGTGGTGTAGTATAGAGGATCTCTCCTGTGTGGTGTAGTATAGAGGATCTCTCCTGTGTGGTGTAGTATAGAGGATCTCTCCTGTGTGGTGTAGTATAGAGGATCTCTCCTGTGTGGTGTAGTATAGAGGATCTCTCCTGTGTGGTGTAGCATAGAGGATCTGTCCTGTGTGGTGTAGTATAGAGGATCTGTCCTGTGTGGTGTAGTATAGAGGATCTCTCCTGTGTGGTGTAGTATAGAGGATCTCTCCTGTGTGGTGTAGTATAGAGGATCTGTCCTGTGTGGTGTAGTATAGAGGATCTCTCCTGTGTGGTGTAGTATAGAGGATCTGTCCTGTGTGGTGTAGTATAGAGGATCTCTCCTGTGTGGTGTAGTATAGAGGATCTCTCCTGTGTGGTGCAGTATAGAGGATCTCTCCTGTGTGGTGCAGTATAGAGGATCTCTCCTGTGTGGTGTAGTATAGAGGATCTGTCCTGTGTGGTGTAGCATAGAGGATCTCTCCTGTGTGGTGTAGTATAGAGGATCTGTCCTGTGTGGTGTAGTATAAAGGATCTCTCCTGTGTGGTGTAGTATAGAGGATCTCTCCTGTGTGGTGTAGTATAGAGGATCTGTCCTGTGTGGTGTAGTATAGAGGATGTGTCCTGTGTGGTGTAGTATAGGGGATCACTCCTGTGTGGTGTAGTATAGAGGATCTCTCCTGTGTGGTGTAGTATAGAGGATCTGTCCTGTGTGGTGTAGTATAGAGGATGTGTCCTGTGTGGTGTAGTATAGAGGATATCTCCTGTGTGGTGTAGTATAGAGGATCTGTCCTGTGTGGTGTAGTATAGAGGATGTGTCCTGTGTGGTGTAGTATAGAGGATCTCTCCCGTGTGGTGTAGTATAGAGGATCTCTCCCGTGTGGTGTAGTATAGGGGATCTCTCCTGTGTGGTGTAGTATAGAGGATCTGTCCTGTGTGGTGTAGTATAGAGGATCTGTCCTGTGTGGTGTAGTATAGAGGATCTCTCCTGTGTGGTGTAATATAGAGGATCTCTCCTGTGTGGTGCAGTATAGAGGATCTGTCCTGTGTGGTGTAGTATAGAGGATCTCTCCTGTGTGGTGTAGTATAGAGGATCTGTCCTGTGTGGTGTAGTATAGAGGATCTGTCCTGTGTGGTGTAGTATAGAGGATCTCTCCTGTGTGGTGTAGTATAGAGGATCTGTCCTGTGTGGTGTAGTATAGAGGATCTGTCCTGTGTGGTGTAGTATAGAGGATCTGTCCTGTGTGGTGTAGTATAGAGGATCTGTCCTGTGTGGTGCAGTATAGAGGATCTCTCCTGTGTGGTGTAGTATAGAGGATCTCTCTCCTGTGTGGTGTAATATAGAGGATCTGTCCTGTGTGGTGTAGTATAGAGGATCTGTCCTGTGTGGTGCAGTATAGACGATCTATCCTGTGTGGTGCGGTATAGAGGATCTCTCCTGTGTGGTGTAGTATAGAGGATCTCTCCTGTGTGGTGTAGTATAGAGGATCTGTCCTGTGTGGTGTAGTATAGAGGATCTGTCCTGTGTGGTGTAGTATAGAGGATCTGTCCTGTGTGATGTACTATAGAGGATCTCTCCTGTGTGGTGTAGTATAGAGGATCTCTCCTGTGTGGTGTAGTATAGAGGATCTGTCCTGTGTGGTGTAGTATAGAGGATCTCTCCTGTGTGGTGTAGTATAGAGGATCTCTCCTGTGTGGTGTAGTATAGAGGATCTGTCCTGTGTGGTGTAGTATAGAGGATCTCTCCTGTGTGGTCAGGTATAGAGGATCTCTCCTGTGTGGTGTAGTATAGAGGATCTCTCCTGTGTTGTGTAGTATAGAGGATCTCTCCTGTGTGATGTAGTATAGAGGATCTCTCCTGTGTGGTGTAGTATAGAGGATCTCTCCTGTGTGGTGTAGTATAGAGGATCTCTCCTGTGTGGTGTAGTATAGAGGATCTCTCCTGTGTGGTGTAGTATAGAGGATCTCTCCTGTGTGATGTAGTATAGAGGGTCTCTCCTGTGTGGTGTAGTATGGGGGATCTCTCCTGTGTGGTGTAGTATAGAGGATCTCTCCTGTGTGGTGTAGTATAGAGGATCTGTCCTGTGTGGTGTAGTATAGAGGATCTGTCCTGTGTGGTGTAGTATAGAGGATCTCTCCTGTGTGGTGTAGTATAGAGGATCTCTCCTGTGTGGTGTAGTATAGAGGATCTGTCCTGTGTGGTGTAGTATAGAGGATCTGTCCTGTGTGGTGTAGTATAGAGGATCTGTCCTGTGTGGTGTAGTATAGAGGATCTCTCCTGTGTGATGTAGTATAGAGGGTCTCTCCTGTGTGGTGTAGTATAGAGGATCTCTCCTGTGTGATGTAGTATAGAGGATCTCTCCTGTGTGGTGTAGTATAGAGGATCTCTCCTGTGTGGTGTAGTATAGAGGATCTCTCCTGTGTGGTGTAGTATAGAGGATCTGTCCTGTGTGGTGTAGTATAGAGGGTCTCTCCTGTGTGGTATAGTATAGAGGATCTGTCCTGTGTGGTGTAGTATAGAGGATCTCTCCTGTGTGGTGTAGTATAGAGGGTCTCTCCTGTGTGGTGTAGTATAGAGGATCTCTCCTGTGTGGTGTAGTATAGAGGGTCTCTCCTGTGTGGTGTAGTATAGAGGGTCTCTCCTGTGTGGTGTGGTGTAGTATAGAGGGTCTCTCCTGTGTGGTGTAGTATAGAGGATCTCTCCTGTGTGATGTAGTATAGAGGATCTGTCCTGTGTGGTGTAGTATAGAGGATCTCTCCTGTGTGGTGTAGTATAGAGGATCTCTCCTGTGTGGTGTAGTATAGAGGGTCTCTCCTGTGTGGTGTAGTATAGAGGATCTCTCCTGTGTGATGTAGTATAGAGGATCTGTCCTGTGTGGTGTAGTATAGAGGATCTCTCCTGTGTGGTGTGGTGTAGTATAGAGGATCTCTCCTGTGTGATGTAGTATAGAGGATCTGTCCTGTGTGGTGTAGTATAGTGGATCTCGCCTGTGTGGTGTAATATAGAGGGAGTGTGGTGTAGTATAGAGGAGTTTTCCATGTGACCTCTTCTCATTCCCCACCATATCAATAAGCCTAGACCAGGTCTATGCAGAAACCATATAAATAGAATAGACGATACACTAGTGGTCACAAACTGTGGCCCTTCAGATGTTGCAAAACTTTAACTCCCGGCATGCCCGGACAGCCAACGTGCCACAGTTTGAGACCACTGCTTTACACCACGGTTGACTCCTTATACATTTATCATTATCAGCTCTTTAACCCAAAACGCGTTGCATGTGATCTATCACTGGAGCTGGAGACGTAACACCCAAACCCTGGTGACAACGACCGTCAGCCCAAAATACAGCGTCGGCGCGCCATCCATTTCCGATACGAATCTGCTCCATTGCCGGATATCCTGGGGTCTCTTTGTATTAACACCGTCATTATTTTCATCTAACCTATAATACAGCCTCATCTGGTTTGAGTCACATCGCAGCCTCAGCTTCTTTCTTGTCTTTCGTCTCTGGTTGGTTCTTCTCAGATGTCACTGCTCAGAAGTCATTGAAGCTGAAAGGTCCCAAGGAAATGCGAAGCATCCTCGCGCTGATGATCTACAGTGGTATGATTGTGCGCCGCTTCGTATGGCTCGTGGGCTGACCACATGAAAGCGCACATTTACAGACCAGATGAGCTTAACTTACAAAGTATGCCAGAGCTTCAAAAGCCCCCAGACGACCGCTCCCGTGCAAAATAGAAATCTTGTCTTTCTTCTCTTTATTAACAACACTCTTGTCTGTGCTGATAATACGGCAGGATCTCGTTTGAACCTGGAACGGTTTCCTCCTCGCCATTCGAGTAAACGTAGTCCTGGAGGTTGTCTGCGAAGGTAAAATAGTCCGTCTGGCTGCTCTTCAAAGGTGAAGCGTTGTAGTGTAATACTGAAGGCTTTCATTAGAGCAGATGTATAGATCGGGGTTCGGAGGAACGGAAATGGTTAGAGATCTTCATATACCAGCTAAGAAAAATCCTAAACGCAGTCATCCAAGGTGGGGAAAGCTGGGTGACTGGTTATGCGATCATATATTCAGAATTGCCATACAGGAACCAAGAAAGTAGGGTGATGACAGATTCCCTTTTATAACTGTCCAAATATGGCAAACAATTGCCTATTGATCGTATTTACCATCACAGGTCTGAGAACTAAGACATCCAAAAAGACCACCCCTAGAAAGAACATGTGGATTGTCTGGACATTCCGAACACAGAATATGCCAGCGCTAGGACCACTTGGATATTTTACAAACAGCAGGCGATGGCAGAACATGCCAGGGCTATGGCCGTCCGATAGAGCGCCGTCTCCATAAAGGGCATTGCATTTCTGAGCTGGTTCCGCAGTAAGACTCGTTTGACGGAAACCGTAATTGGGATCTCCGCTGCAGAGGTTTCCATAGTGGAAATTTGTGGGAAAATGGGATTCTTCTGCAACACAATTTCCAAGCTGTGTGAACTAGGGATCGACCGATTATCGGTATGGCCGATATTATCGGCCGATAATCATGATTTTGAGCATTATCGGTATCAGCAATTACCTTGCTGATAAGCCGATAATGCCCCGCCCCCCGCACCGCAACCGCCCCCCAACGACCCGCCGCACCACGACCGGCCTATGGCACCGCAAAAGCCACTGCAGTGCATTGATTTAAAGCGCCCGCTTTAAATCAATGATCTGCAGCGGTGTCGCGGGTGGATAAATAGCCGATAACTTATACCGGAATATCAGTATAAGTTATCGGCTATCGGCCCTAACCTCCACCGATTATCGGTATCGGCCCTAAAAAAAACGATATCGGTCGATCCCTAGTGTGAACATGGCCTAAGGGGGGGCCTGTCACTATGTTATTGGATACTAGCAATGTCTTAATGCAGTTGAAGTTTGGTGTCCAAAAACTGCATTTTTGACATCTGGCCACTTTTTTTTAAATATATATATATACAGTCATGAACGTAAATGTTGGCACCCCTGAAATTTTTCTAGAAAATGAAGTATTTCTCACAGAAAAGGATTGCAGTAACACACATTTTGCTATACACATGTTTATTCCCTTTGTGTGTATTGGAACTCAACCAAAAAAGGGAGGAAAAAAAGCAAATTGGACATAATGTCACCAAACTCCAAAAATGGTCTGGAAAAAATTATTGGCCCCCTAACTTAATATTTGGTTGCACACCCTTTGGAAAAAATAACTGAAATCAGTCGCTTCCTATAACCATCAATAAGCTTCTTACACCTCTCAGCCGGAATGTTGCAAACTGCTCCAGGTCTCTCTTATTGGAAGGCGCCTTTTCCCAATAGCAATTTTAAGATCTCTCCACAGGTGTTCAATGGGATTTAGATCTGGACTCATTGCTGACACTTCAGAACTCTCCAGCGCTGGAGCGGGCATGCTGGGAGTTGTAGTCCGGGCATGCTGGGAGTTGTAGTCCGGGCATGCTGGGAGTTGTAGTTTGTAGCTCCACTCTGCAGCATAACACCTTTTCGCTACTGACCTCCCTCTTGTGAGGAGAGAGCTTTCACTTCGTGCCTCCGGCTGTGCATGTGGAGGAGAGGCGTTATACTGCAGAGTGGAGCTCCATTATGCAGCATAGGAGCCTCAGCACAGGGGGAGGGAGAGCTTCATCTCAAGGGGCTTGAAAACAAATGTTCAATACTCCTGATTACCATTTAAAAAAAAAAAAAAAATGAATATTGGCAGAACAAAGCATGAATCAGGGATCGGTAAGTAATATTTTCATCAGTATGACCTGCACTACCAGCCTTTACCAATAGGTTAGTGCGGATGATGCTGAGGACCAATTCCTTTTAAAAGGGGTATTCCGCTGCCCCGCTTAGAGCTGGTGCCCGCCACTTCGCCACCCATAGACTTGGATTGAGGGGGAGTGGCTTGACATCACAAGGGGTGTGGCCATAACATTAGGATCCCTGCCTCCCACACCCAGCATTCTAAACGAATGTCGGGTGCTGCACAGAGATCACGGGGGTCCCAGCTGTGGGAGGCCCACAAACAGACATATTATCCCCTATATTTTATAGATAAAGGATCAGATGTCTAGGGGCAGAGTACCCCTTTTAAATTACCTTCTAAAGCAATTGCCTATTTCTCTTATTTACCATCACTGATTGAGGGATCTGACTACCAAGAAAACCAAAAAGACCACCCCTAGAAAGAATGGTCTGGAGCGATGGCTTGGTGCGGTTACAATTATCCAATGTTCCTTGCCATGGACCCTTTATACTCTATACTCTATATTCTCTATACTGCAGGGGGGCCCGCCGGTCCTGGCTTTTATTTTTAGAGTTGCCCTTGGCAACCCAGTACCGTTGCTGGCGGGGGGGGGGGGGGGGTGTGCTGATGGGTACCCGGGCCAACAGGGTCTGTCACTATACTTACCTGCTGCCGCTGGCTCCTCCAGTTCTCCAGGGCCGGCGGAAGGAACTACTTTGCGCACGCCCGCTGCGCATTGATACCGGCGGCGACTTCCTCTTCAGTTGCGCTGTGGCGGAGCAGAGGGAAGCCGCTCTGCTGCCCCCTGTCTGCTGTGGGGACTCTGAGATCGCCACTGGGACCTGGCAATTGAAAAAGGCTGTGGGTTGCGCCTCTCTGAGAGGGGCCCAGGCCAGGCCTACCACTATGGGGGACTATATTACCAGAGCCTTCTCCAAACCACCTTATATATGGGGGGGGGTCGTAGGGGAGGGCTAGGGGCGGAGTCAGGGGCCTATAGTCGGAGGTAGTCGGAGTCAGTCGGAGGGGGGGGGGGGGGCCCTGTCCTTTAGCTGTGTAGGGGGCCCCAAAATTCCTGATGGCAGGCCTGACTCCGGGTCATTGGGGTTCGGACCCCTCAGATCAGAGTGTTATGGCATATTTAAGCAATGCGCCAATGTTTCATAATACCCAAGACTATTTATTTATTTGTATTTTCTTTTTTTTATTACATTCATTTATGAAGAAATCTTTTTAAGTTAAGTTTAAATTAAGGTCACAGAATGACACCCTGTTCCTACCATATTTCCACATTAAACTAACTGTATTTAAGATGACCTTAAGGTTTTTCTGCATTTTGCACAATTGTGAACATAAAGATGTTGGTCTCCTGGAAGGAAATGCTGATCCAGAAGCTGTCAGGAGTTATCATTCTCTCTCGGATTTTTCCTCACATTACTTCAGGTCCTTTCTTTGCAGATAAGCCCTGTGGCTTCATAAACCTCACCTTGTTCCAATTGCTTAAATAGTGGCTGGAGGGGAAAAATTAATGTTGATGTCAAACACAATAACAAGTGACATACAGTTTTGCCTTGCATTGCATTAGGGTAAACGTAACTTTCCTCGTCCTTAGCACTAGGTGTTAAATGGAAGTGTTTAATAGTCCCTGAGCCCCACGGATCATCTATTAACAATAGAAATGTTCCATTTGTGGCCTTTGTTATACGACAAAGCTGATTTTATATGATGCTGAGTGGTCATGGAGGAGCGGGGGGCTACATTATTTACGTATACGGCATGATCTGCGACACGCTACGTGTAGTGTATTGATTTACATTGGTCCATTGACCCGTGAAGCTTGGTATCTGAAAGCTCGTGTGCCGATTTTATAGGTAGAATAGTGGAAGCATGAAAGAGGGTGCAGGAGAGGTGGTGAGACGTTGTTAACCCTTGTGA
>NC_079196.1:28862544-28937544 GCF_029499605.1 Hyla sarda | reverse complement strand
TACACACAGAAGCATAGATCTTGCTCTTCTGTACCTCCCTAGTACACACGCAGAAGTAACAGCAGCATGGAGGACATTATAGAGCAGTACTGAATAGTGTAATCAGAGAATCAAGGCCCAGTGGGGGGGGGGGGGGGGGGGGGAGGGTATGGGATATAACACCATTTTCAGTAGGATCTCTGTGTTTGTTTCTGTCATTGTCCATGCAGCTACCTCCTCCTTATCCTCTCTGCTCTATGGACAGCATGTAAACTTATCCCTCATTTGGTTGATCTGTTTCCAGAGGATTTTAGAATTTAGAATGCTTTAGAGGGAGCAGAATAGAAATCTGATTTTGTAATAAGATATATAGCAAAGTCTGTTATAGTGCGAGTGAGCTATCTGGGCATCCTCTGAACCCCCTTTCTGTGTCTTTCCTGGTAGAGGATCTAGCCCTTCTCTTTTCCGTACGAAGCGGTAATAAGTTCTCCGGTATTAACAAAATGCTGTAAATCTTTTTGGTCATTATTGGACACTTCTTATTAACCAATCCTCTATTTAGTAGCTTCACTGTATGGCCCAGTTATAGACCTGACCGCCATTGATGGCCAACCATAGTATTTGTCCAGTCTTGGGCAACGAATCCTGAGGCCCTCAAAATTTGACTGGTGGGGGCTCAATTCCTGACCCATCCTTTGCGTCCTGCAACAAACTTTGCATTGTACAATGAATAGGTTTGATTTGATAAACCTGGAGAGATCTTTTATGGACATTTATTGTTATCAGTGAAGTTCTCTTGCAATTCAAATGATGTAATACTGAGAAATTGAGAAGTATGAAAGACAAAAAGGGACAATGCGCCTATCTATGTGCCGTTATCCTTATTACAAGTGACAGGTGAGGAAGCGTAAGGAATGCTCTCACCTGGTGGTGTTATGCTGAGAGCATAACACCTGTTGCAGCTTGAAGGGGCCCAACTGGTGTGGGTAAGTGGAAATCCACGGTGTGCTGCCCGGATCCACCCGTCCGGCCGGACGGTCTGAGAGTATGAGTGGTAGCGGGGAAAAAGGAATCCGATCCTGGCGCTCACCCGTGCGGCAGCTGAGGAAATGATGTCAGGAGCCTGACATCATTTCCTCAGCTGCCGCACGGGTGAGCGCCAGGATCGGATTCCTTTTTCCCCGCTACCACTAATACTGAGAAATTGCTTTATTAACCAAAGTATTATGACAGGGTGAGGCTCAACAAAAGAAATATAAAGAAAGTTCTGTCCCATAATAATCTCATGGACGGTGCTCATCTCTATAAGGTTAGGCTATAATGTGTACATGTATGTGCCCCTATAATACTTACGCATAATCTACAGTTCTTCCCTAAACAGGGTCTGTGTATTATTCTCAGTGGATGTACAGTACAAAGAATCCAGTCGCTTCAGTGGGTGGAAAAGCGAATATTAGAGGTCAGCTTCCTTTATCTTGTATAATGGAGTGTGAGGAGCCTCTTTGATAAATTTCGGAGCATAAGACGTCTCTCTTGCTCCATTACGGCCAATGAAGCATATCGGCATCAGTTTAACCGTTATAGCTTCACATGGAGTTAAATAATGTTCTAGACCTTTAAAAGGAGCGCTACGCCATTTTCACGAGCTGCTAAGCCATCACTCAGCAATGCATCTTAATATACGCCGTGTTGGAAGTAAAGAATGATGGCGTGAACATGTCACCCACCCCCTGCTATGTCTGTGGATTGGTCAGTATGCTGATCATCTTGCTTAACCTTCATTGCGGCATTTATAATGGGCTGACAAGTTAGTCTGGTTTCTTCTATTCAGTCTATCTGAAACTGGGAAAGTAGGATGGCAAGCCACATTGGTACAGGTGGATTTTTGCTAATTTTCCATGGTTCTTAAAGGCAAAACTGCCTCTAGTCATGCAAATCAATGCACTCCTTAGTTGCTGGATAACAAGGAGAAAAGTCCTTTCAGGGGTCTGGAAATGCTTCTTGACAGTTCTTTGGGAAACAAAAATTGCAGAAAAGTTGATCTATATTTGCCTTTAGCTTTAAATTGACTTTTGGCTGCGAAACACTGCAAAGACAAAATATATGGAGGGGCGCAGCCTTATGTATTGTCCTGAGTAAATCAGTACAAATGTTCTGGGGCCCACAACCCGTCAAGCAATGTACTAACCTTCAAATCATATAGGTTGCTGCTCCTCCTCGTGGAGCCACACTTAAAGGGGTACTCCACCCCAAGACATCTTATCCCCTATCCAAAGGATAGAAAATAAAATGTCTGATTGCAGGGGTCTCGCCGCTGGGGACCCCCGCGATCTCCCTGCTGCACCAGCATTCATTTAGAGCATCGGGTGCTGCGCTGGAGACACGTGATGTCACGGCTACGCCCCTTCAATGCAAGTCTATGGGAGTGACCGTGACGTCACGAGTGGAGGTGTGACTGTGACATTACAAGCCTCCGCCCCACCTCGCCAGTCTTCCGGCACGGAGCATATTTGGCTCCGTGCACCGGATGTCTGGGGTGCCGCAGTCAAGATCATGTGGGTCCCCAGCAGTAGGACCCCCACGATCAGACATCTAGGGGTGGAGTACCCCTTTAAGGCACAGCCAAGATATGTTGAATTCAAAGATGCCAGGACCAGGCCAAAGAAAAGACCAACTCTACACTCTAGGGCACAGAAACCAGCTTAATCAGGGGGTTGCTTGCAATGTTAAAGTTGCCCAGTTTTCTTTATTGACGCAACAGGTTTCTGCTTTTTTGCCCCAGTGCCTTCATCAGGCGTCATGTCGAAGTCGAACATATTAATATTGCAAGCAAACCTCTAATCAAAAAATGCATTGGTTTACTCCAAAAGTGTTGTGTGTGTGAAACCTCCATAATGGTGCTTGTTGAATGGAGCCATTGACTCCTAAACCAATAATTACCCCCCACCTTGTAGAATGAAGGAACCATCATGATCAGTTATCATCGCCAGGAAAAGATTTATGTAGGGGCCACTACAGGGAAATGTGGAAGTACATGGTGCCAATTCACATGAATGGTGATAATACAAAAGTGCCTTGTGTGTGCCAAAACGGGAGCTGATCTTTGCACCAACTCTCCATTCGGCTCACAGACACCCCTTGATGCCCTTATTGTGCTTTGTAGGGCTGACGGAAAAGAGTTGTTGTTTATGTTTTTCATAAAAAATTTCCTTTTTGACTTTTTCCTTCCCCTATTTTTTTTTTCCCTTTCCTGTACCCTTTTGTTATTTGGAAAAAATAGAAAATTTAAAGGAGATGTCCTACGCATACTTTTTCTATTCCGTCCTGCAAAAAAAGACAAAGCCAACTTTCACTTACCTCCATATGTTGCCCTGGAGCTCCGCAACAGCTGATCGGTCGGCCGGGCTGTCTGCTTCCTACTTCCTTTAGCCCAGTACGTCACACAGCGCTTCAGCCTGTCACCGGCCGCAGCGATGTCCCGCCTCGGCCGGTGATAGGCTGAAGCGCCGTGTGACGTATCGGGCTAAAGGAAGTAGGAAGTAAACAGGCCGACCGATCAGCTGTTGTGGAGCTCCGGGGCAACATATGGAGGTAAGGGAAAGTTTGTTTTGTCTTTTTTTGCAGGACGGAATAGAAAAAGTATGCGTAGGACATCTCCTTTAATGATAAAAAAATTCCTTTATTGAAACATGAAGCTTTCATTGTGACTTGGGCCAATATTGAGCACCTATGGAAAGCTGCAGGACAACCATTGTAAGCCTTTTCTGTTGTCACCCAACGTTTACAGAAACTGATACGACTTAGATATGGATAAATCTGATATAGACACCGTGACAGAAGGTGACAGGGACCTGTATATGTTAGTAACAATATTCCTGAAAGCAAATGTGACCTGGGTTCAGGAGTTTGCTGTTATACAATCACTAGATGCATTATTTCATTGTGTCGTGGTTTGTGCTTTCCTTGGGGATGGGATGAGTGGTCTTATGCTATAAATATTGCATCATAAAGTCTTCATGTCTTCTATGTTATATTATTTATTGCGACAACATCCGACAGTGGAAGAGAGTAAAAAGCGCGTCAGCCCTCATTGTAATGTCCTACTTTACCTGCAGATGAAAGGCTGGACCCGCAGCTGTGTAGTTGTCAATTATCGCAAGTTCACACAGTGTAAAATTGAGTTTAAATTACGTCAGTATTTTCGATATATAATATAAGTCTACAGAAAAGCGTCTGTGAGTTCAAACAATCAATGAATTGTGGCTGTAAGAAATAACAAAATCTGACTGTAAGGGCTCGTTCACACGTATTTTACACTGCGCATCTGGCGACGATGGACCCTACAGGGTGCCTCCAGATGTGCCTGCTCATAGTGGCGGATTGCCGCTCCGAGCAGGCACATCTAAAATACACTGCAGATCCGTCCTTGTGAATGAGCCCTTAAAGTGGTACTCTGCTGGAAAACATTTTTTTTTAAATCAACTGGAGCCAGAAAGTCAAACAGATTTGTAAATTACTTCTATTTAATCTTAATCCTTCCAGTACTTATTAGCTGCAGTTTGTAAGCATGGCCTAAAAGTGAAAAATACATCCTTTTTTAGTACAGCCCTATCTTTGAATGTTTAACAGGCTCTCAAGGCATCACCAAACTGGAATTGCTTTAAGGGGTATGCCAACTAATAATGTTTTTTATTAATGCTAGTGATAGGCTGATGATTGGCTGAGCAGCAGTGTCATGTAACAGGCCCTGGCCCGATTTTCTTTCTGGTGTCCGAGCCTGATACATGACACTGCTGCTCAGCATATCATCAACCGAAATGGGAAATCGCTGCGTCCAGCAGTTAGCTGACCCGCAGTGTTACATGTCGGGCCCCAAAACCAGAAATACTGGGCCAGAGGACAGGAGACCCATATCAGCCTGGGTATTTAGGATAAATAAAACATTTGGCTGGAGTATGCCTTTAAGACTGCCAGCATGGAGTCTCTAGAGCGATAGTCTCCACTGTTGGTGCCTCAAGTGCCTTTTTAATGATTAAAGGGGTACTCTGCTGGAATAATTTTTATTTTTTTTTATCAATTGGTGCCAGAAAGTTAAACAGATTTGTAAATTACTTCTATTTAAAAATCCTAACCCTTCCAGTACTTATCAGCTGCTGTATACTATACTTTTTTTTAATTTCCTTTCTGTCTGACCACAGTGCTCTCTGCTGACACCTCTGTCTATGTCAGGAACTGTCTAGAGTAGGATAGGTTTTCTATGGAGATTTGCATAGAAAACCTATCCTACTCTAGACAGTTCCTGACATGGAGAGAGGTGTCAGCAGAGAACACTGTGGTCAGACAGAAAGGATATTAAAAAAAGAAAATAACTTCCTCTGTAGTATACAGCAGCTGAAAAGTACTGGAAGGGTTAGGATTTTTAAATAGAAGTAATTTACAAATCTGTCTAACTTTCTGGCATCAGTTGATAAAAAATAAAAGGTTTTCCAGCTGAGTACCTCTTTAATGGTAAGTTGAAGAGCAGCAAGTATTTAACCACCCTGCAGGGCCACCAGAGGATAAATGAAGCATTGCACAGTTGCATAATGTCCTGTATTGCAGTGTATTATGCCGGTCACCCTTATGTCTAGCAGAGCCTAACTACATGGCACCCCATTAATACATTACGATCACATTGCAGGGCACAGGAGGTGACAAAGAGAGCCCTTTCCTCTATTTAGCTCCTTAGATACTGTGGTCACTAGTGAATGCAGCGCATGAGGGATTACAAGGCCGGGATCTTATTCGATTCTATTCCTGGCTATTGGTAGCCATTACGACCAATGGAGTTCATCTAATAATAGTGGAATGGGAAAAACCAGGGAACCAACAATCGCTGGAAATGACGTTTGCTAAATAAAATGTGATTCCCTGACCTGTGTATTTTTTGTCCTTCCAGCTTAGTCGCGGACGTTGTGGTGTTTAACTCCACCTTCAACATGGAGTCTTTCCTAACCTCCATCAGCAAGTTCCTGAAGTTGATTCCAGATCACCGACCTAAGAATCTCGAAGAAATCATCAGGCCTAAATGCCGGGTCATTCATTTCCCAATCAGATTCCCTGATGTCAGCCGGTAGGTGACCATCCCCCTGTGTTCGCTGGTTTCTTGCTCTCATCTTCATATAGTGGTTGTTAAAAATGAGACGGAGCAACAATTGTTTTATTGACCAGTTAAGATGAATGTTTTCCGACGCCGGAATATTCTCCCATATCGGCAATAGTTGTGATTTATTTTTGTGCCACTTCTCTTTACCTGATTAAAGGGGTACTCCGCTGCTAGACATCTTATCCCCTATCCAAAGGATAGGGCATAAGATGTCTGATCGCAGGGGTCCCACCGCTGGGGCCCCCACGATATCCCGCAGCACCCGGCGTTCTAAACAAACGCCGGGTTCTTGCAGCAGTGGCCGTGACTTCACGGCAATGCCCCCTTGTGATGTCACGCCACACCCCCTCCATTCATGTCCCATAGACATGAATGGAGGGGACGTGACGTCACTAGAGGGCGTAGTCATGACGTCATGGTCTCCGGCTTCAAGCACTCTGGACAAAATGTTCAGAACGCTGGAGCACCGGAGTACCCCTTTAAGGGTACGTTCACACCTACTTAATCTGCTTCCATTTCACACTGCAAAATTTATGCTGCAGGTTTTATTTTCATATTTATTTATATGGAGAAAATCTGATGCATAAAAATATTTGCGTGAAATCCGTAGCAGATTAAGTGTGCCAAAAAACTTTTACCGCATTGTTGTCCTGGAAATCTATGTAAAACGGATATGTCTGCTGCATTTACAGGGCTCACACCAATTGGTGTACACCAGTGTTTCCCAACCAGTGTGCCTCCAGTGTGCCCATGACCCTTGGGCCAATTTCCTACCCCCTGTAGAGCGGATCCTGTATAGGATTTCATTTCCTAGTAGCCAAAACCACAATGAGGAAGACCCATCTGTAGACAGCTGTGTTTGGGGTTCTCATTCCCCGGTCAGTACAGAGTAGGGTGCTGGCTGCCTTGTAGAGATAAATTTGGTTTTCTTGGGAGACTGCAAAGCTGATGTATGGGGTTTTATAGACCTTTCAGATAGAGCTGGGCGGTATGACCAAAAATTTGTATCACTGTATTTTTGTAAGTTATGGCGGTTCCACGGTATGTAACGGTATTTTCCACCCCCCAAATCATGAGACCCGTGGGCGCTGCTTCTCTAACCCCCCCCCCCCCCCCCCGGTTTATTAGCCCAGCGCTGCGCTGTCCCCCACATCGGGGAACTAATCATATGTCACCTCGTCCTCCTGTGAGTTGCGGGCTGCCGGCGCTGGAATTCGGTACTGTACTACCTATTCCTTGTGCCCGGGCTGCAAAAAAAAAAATATTATATACTTTAACTCACCTTCCCACGTCGCCGGCTCCTTACATGACAGTGTGCTCAGCCTATCACGTACCGAGGCGGGACATCGCTGCAGCCGTTGATAGGCTGACGGCTCTGTGACGTTCCCATCCCCAGCGTGAGGCCGTTACCGGAGCGACGACCGGGGAACGTAGAAAGGTGAGTTAAAGTTTTTGTTTATTTTTGCAGCCCGGGCACAAGGAATATATAGTACAGTACAGATTTCCAGCGCCGGCGGCCCGCAACTCACAAGAGGACGAGGCGACATATGATTGTTTCCCCAATGTGGGGACAGCGCGCTGCGGCTGATAATTAAGTCATTCGAGGGGAGAGGGGCCCAACCGGTATTACTGTATGGGAAAAATTCATATCGTGAGGGGAAAAAATTTCGGTATTCGGTATGAACTGGTATACTGCCCAGCACTACTTTCAGACCCTTGTCAAAGGCCTCTCTGCCAGGTACCTGTACTCATAAGGGGCAAAACAGTTGTCTAAAGATGGGTTTTCTTCCTTGGAGAAGATTCTGGTTTGGCTATTAATCCCTAGTCATGTTTCAAGGCTCTTTAAAATATACTCCGGCTTTCAACTTTATTTTTTGTAAATCCTGCCCAGGCTGGACTTACCCCCTCCGCTTCTCAGGTATCACTGGCGTGTCCTCCGGTGGGATCCTCTTCCTGGTTGCTGGGGGCTGACTCATCAGACTGCAGCTTATCTAATCGCCGTCCGCAGCTTTGTCCTTCCTCTGCCAGTGATTGGCTGAGCGGCAGTGGGACATATTAGGACCCTTCACAATGAAGAAGAACGGTTCAGAGGCTTCATATGTCCCACTGCCCCACTGCCGCTCAGACAGCAAAGAGTGGCGGAAAGTTATTTTTTATTATTTCTTTCCTTTTTTTCTTTTTTTTTTTTTTTTTACAAAAAAAAAAAAGTTCAAAGCCGGAGTACCCCTTTAAAGGTTTGAGCATTGACTTAGAAGTAGCTACCTCCAGTAAGAGACATTTAGAGAGCAAAGTATTTTCTTTCAAGAAGAGAGCTACTTATTTTCCTTAGACAGCATTGTCTTTCAAACTCTCTTCCCCAGCTTGGCAGGAGAGACACCATTCAGACCAACCACCTAGAACCAAAAAGGATGGAACTAATAAGACTGAGGCCTATCTCTCTATACAAGTCTTTCCCAACCAGGGTGCCTGCAGCTGTTGCAAACCTACAACTCCCAGCATGCCAGGACAGACTTTTTGGGCATGCTGAAGGTTGTAATTTTGCAACATCTGGAGGCATGCATTTTGGAAACACTGCCCTGCCCTATACATCATACCACAGGCTACACTAACATTCCTGTGAACATTATAAAACAAAGTCAAGCAAAAATAAATTTGGCTGTCCGGTAATACTGGGAATTGTTGTTTTGCAACATTTGGAGGCACACTGGTTTGGAAACGCTGCCCTACACTATACATCATACCACATGCTACACTAACACTAACATTCATGTCCATATTATAAAACAAAATAAATCAATAAAGCATATGGCTGTCTGGCCTTGCTGAGAGTTTTTTTTTTTTTGCTCAGGTGCAGGCTCACTGGTTGAGAAACACTGCCATATGCTATACACCATACCACATGCTACACTAACATTCCTGCACACATTATAAAACAGAGTCAAACACTAAAGCATTTGGCTGTCTGGGCATGCTGGGAGTTGTAGTTATGCAACACCTGGAGGCACATTGGTTGGAAAACACTGTTCCAAGAACACCATAGCGCTAAATTGACTGTCTTTAGGGTAAATAAGCTATTGCCCCAGAGTAGTCACCTGGTTTGCACTATTTCCATAGCTATGGAATTATACACCACTATAATGCCGCAGAAATGTGAAAATTTGCTATTCAGCACTATGGGAAGGCTTAAAAACAACCCCTCCGGGAGCTATAATGGCAGACATTTACTGGTATAACAAGTATGTATTTTATTTTTTTTATTTTATAAAGAACCACTGTTTAGCAACACTTGTTGCAAATTAAAGTTTTGCTTGATAAAAGGCTCAAATACAAAAATTATCCAAAATGACCGCCTATTATATTAACTCCATTGCCTTCTCTTATCCTTCCTCCTTAAAATACTTGCGTAGCCCGTGAGTTCATTTCATTTCCGAATTGCACGGCTCCCCTGAAACTATCTGAGTGGAAATGGAGAAGAAAAAGGTTAAGGATTGCTATGGCCAAACTGAGATTTATAAAGCAAGCTCTTAGCCCAGAGTGTTTTTGAGTTATTTTCAAATGGTAATTTGCTTTATCCAAACCAAACGCATATAGTGTAAGTAAGTGATTATTTGCATGACTGACAATCATTCCCTGCCTGCAGTCTTTTTAAAATGCATAATTTTGCAGAGATGCAAAATAAAATACAAAAAAAAAAAAAAATCTCAAGGCTAAAGAACTTAGGTGATTTATTGTGTGCTAAGTCTGACCTCTATTTCTGCTCTATCCTTAACCCATTGCATTCGCAATTTCCAAGATTTAAAATGCATTTAGGAGTCACTCTTGGGAATCTAGGTGACAACCAGTACCGGCCACTGCTGTTACCCAGTTTGCCAGAAGTTGAGATTTTTGAATACAGCTTATAAAGTTTCCAACACCCCTTTATACAGTACAGCTTCCAGCACCCACATTATACAGCTCAAAAGACCCCTTTGTATAGCTTTCAGGACTCCTTTATACAGCTCCTTTATAAGAGCTTCCAGGACCCTCCCCTTATATAGCTCAAGGGAACCCCTTCCTAATACAGCCCAAATGGCCCCCTTATACAGCTCAAGAGACCCCTTTATACCACTTCCAGGGCACTCCTTATACCGTTTCCAGGTCTGGCCACCTCATGCATGGTTCCTGCCTTAGACCACTGCCCCACCGACCAATCTTACCGAACTCTACCGTGTCACTGCCTTCCTGTGGATGTAGATCTACTGCACCACTTCTTCCTCATCAACCTCCGAATGCGCTCCTCTGCCCCGCCATTGTTCGAACACAATCCTCATACCCTCCATACCCCCTCTCCCACTGTTGTCCAGATGCCCCACTGTTGTCTGAATGTGCACCTCTTTTCCTCTGCCATCATCTGAATGCGCTCTTCGTTGCCCCACGCCATTGTTTGAATGCGGTCCTCTTTGCCCAAGCCACCGCCTGTATGCGCTCCTCTTTGTCCCCACTTTTGTCTGAATGTGCTCCTCTGTCTTCTCCGCCTCCATAATGTGAATGTGCTCCTCTGTCTTCTCCGCCTCCATAATCTGAATGTGCTCCTCTGTCTTCTCCGCCTCCATAATCTGAATGTGCTCCTCTGTCTTCTCCGCCTCCATAATCTGAATGTGCTCCTCTGTCTTCTCCGCCTCCATAATCTGAATGCGCTCTTCTTTGCCCCCCCCCATCATATGTATGTTTACTTCTTTGCCCCTGCCTTCTTCCAGATGTGTTCTTCGGTCCCATCATCAGTAATTTGGATCCGCACCTGCCTCTTCACACTCTGCTGATTCTTTCGAGTAATGAAGTGTTGTGGCCCGTTTCCGGATGTCACTGCTGATCACAGACTTTGTGATCCTACATAAGCCGTTTTCTACACCTGACCAAGCACATGCAGATTACAGTTTTGGAGAACACAGTGTAACTAAGGCAGATGCTCTCCGTCTGCAGTGCCCCATTCACTGTCAGTACCGCAGAGCATGTGTGTCGTGTCGGAAAGTGACGTCAGCACACTTGCTCTTGGTAATGGCAGACCCCATGAAATACTTTATTAATAAATATCAATGAAAAACAAATTACAAAATAAATATACTTATAAACTATAATATCTTTATAATACCATTTTATTTATAAAAAAAAACAAAAAACAAAATGGGGACACTTTCCCTTTAACTTTGCAGAAAAAGATTTAATTCAAGGACTTAGCATGACTGGGGAGCTCCACAGTCTTCTGACATCAGTCAAGTTGATATCCAGCCTGTCAGATACTTGACTCTCTTCGTAGACATCACCACCACATTAGTCAGCAGGTCCTGTTAAGACTTAGTGGGGGTGAAGAGTCTATAGAGCACTATTATGGGTCACAGTCACACTAACATAGAATGATTTAAACTTTCAAAGGGTAAAGCGCTCGGCACAGCCTCTGCTAATCCAAAGCGTAATGTTCCTGGACACCGAGGCCGTATACCTTCTAGCGGGGTGCTCAATCCAGAATGCAGTATACAATCAACGAAGAAAGAATGAAGATGGCACTCACCAGATGGGAGGTAACGGCTGTGCTTTATTCAGTGACTGGCAGGTAACAGCATAGGGAGGAATGATGCCAGGCGTCCCTCCTCCCTATGCTGTTACCTGCCGGTCACTGAATAAAGCACAGCCGTTACCTCCCATGTGGTGAGTGCCATCTTCATTCTTTCTTCGTAAAGAATGATTTAAGTTTTCTGTGCAGATATTATGCAGCATTTACAACAGCAGTGATTCAGATGATATACTAAAAATAAATAAATAATAATAAAAAATTATTTATAAAATCTGTGCAGAAATCAACCTATGGCGTGCATTTCAAATCTGCAGCATGCAAATTTTGGGGTCAGAAATGTTGCACATTTATTGCAGTTTTTCTCTATTGACTTCCATAAGGAAATTTTTAAGCACATCATGTTTTTTGTTCAACTTTAAGGCAAAATGCATGTATATGTTACTCACTAGGTCATGCACTTACCATGCATTCACTTCCTTTCTGAATCTGCTTTGCTGTGCTGGGTCTCTTCATCTGATCAGTGCAGGCTGCTCTGTAACCCTCTTCTCTCTGTTTTTAGATGGGAGTCTGATAGGACAGGAGTGAGCACAGAGGAGTGCTAGTCCCACCCTCACTTCCTGGACTTTGTCCCAGCCTGTAATTTAGCTGGGACAAAAGTGATTCTACAGCCAGACAGGATTATTCTGGATGGAATGGGGAACCCTAGTGGTCTTTTTTTTTTTTTTTTTTTTGCAATCCATGATTTTTATAAAATATATACCGTATTTTTCGTCATATCAGATGCTCCGGCATATAAGACGCACCCAATTTTAAAGCATAAAAATCTAGAAAATAAAGATTCTGAACCAAATACAATGTAAAGTATAGGACAGTGATCTTCAACCTGCGGACCTTCAGATGTTGCAAAACTACAACTCCCAGCATGCTGGGAGTTGTAGTTTTGCAACATCTGGAGGTCCGCAGGTTGAAGACCACTGGTATAGGAGGTAGTACTCACGTGTCCCCGCCGCTCCGGACCCGTCACCGCTGCCCTGGATGTCGCCCTCCATCGCGATCGCCGCGTCCTTTTGGTGTCCCCGTCGCTCCTGAACGTCTCTGCTGCCCGTTATCCTTGCTCTCCGTCGCCGCCATCACGTCGCTACGCACGCTGCTCCTATTGGATGATGGGACGGAGTGTGCGATGACGTGATGAATACGAAGGAGAGCGCCGGCCATACAGGGGATCCCGGCACGGAGCAGACACCGAGGAGGCAGGTAAGGTCCCTCCCGGTGTCCTGTAAGCTGTTCGGGACGCCGCAATTTCAGCCGGGTTAGTGTCACTTTCGCTTCTCAGACGCGGAGGTCAGCTTTGATGACCGCATCTGAAGGGTTTAACACAGGGCATCACCACGATCGGTGATGTCCTGTATTAGCCGCGGGTCCCGGCCTCACTGACCAAATTGTGAAATGAACGTTTTGCCTGGCCAACCTCTTAATTTAAACTGCTATATAAGTGATAATATAGCAGTAGCCAATTCTGCAGCTCAAATCGTGGATTTACCATCAGTCCCTAAGGTCCTATCAGTTTCTTGTTATTGTCACTTGTATACACGTTCTACCTTACTGCCCACCTTTATCAACACAAAGGGTAGAACAGTTGCAGGGTAATCAAACTCCCTACGGCCGCTTTGCATTCTTTATGGCTTTCCTGCCATTGAAGACATCTAAGAAGTCTCTACAACACATGAACCTTAAGCAGGGAAACCGATGCATTGTGATGCCAAGATGAAACAAGTCCGGTGATGAAAATGCCTTTGTTGATATGGCAACAAAAGTTTTCCTATGTTTATGGCGCTGCGACTGGCGAGCTACTCGGCATAAATGCCTGTAAATTGCTCAGCATCAAACCCCTCATCCGAATCTGCTCTAGAATATGATATCGCTGCAGACGCGCGGTGGCGAGTTGCAGAATTATTGTGAATATTTAATGGCTGAAGAAAATTGTTCTTGTTACTGATCTGTTATTTTACACTTTTGCATTTTTTAGAAGCCTGAGAACAATACGACCACAATACAGCACTTACAGGTTTAAACCGTCTGCGAGTAATGGAAAACCCATGTTCAAATAAAAAGCAGTGCATTGGGATTTCTATGTTTTGTTTTTCGACAAATACTATCATGAAGATAACATGCTAAGCGCTCTCCGTGGCCGTTTTCATCCTGCTACGAGATGAAGAACTAGGTCGTGTCATCTAAAGGGCCGCTAAGCTTTGGTGACAACTTTAAAACATTACAGCCAATAGACTTACATTGAGCTGTACCAAGTTTGTAGTTCAGTGCATTTGGGATACTGTAGTATTCAGTTGTTGTTTCAGTTGTAGTTTAAGTGGATATGTCAGGTGTCCATTTTGAAAGCTGTATAGAATAGAGGAGGAAACACTGAATTTGGGGATACAATATATACTTTAACAGCTTCAAGGACTTTGAATTTAGTCCTGCTTCCCTGCCTACTCATAGAGGAAGCCTGTGAGTCCTGCTTCCCTGCCTACTCATAGAGAAAGCCTGTGAGTCCTGCTTCCCTGCCTACTCATAGAGAAAGCCTGTGAGTCCTGCTTCCCTTCCTTCTCATAGAGAAAGCCTGTGAGTCCTGCTTCCCTCCCCACTCATAGAGAAAGCCTGTGAGTCCTGCTTCCCTCCCCACTCATAGAGAAAGCCTGTGAGTCCTGCTTCCCTTCCTTCTCATAGAGAAAGCCTGTGAGTCCTGCTTCCCTCCCCACTCATAGAGAAAGCCTGTGAGTCCTGCTTCCCTGCCTACTCATAGAGGTAAACGCTCCATAGAATAATATTGTTGGACCCAGAGAGCTGAATAATTGTATAAATGAACTGCTCACCCTGGGTGGCTGTGTAGGCACATACACAACAATGGGAATAGTTATAGGATAGATCGTCTGCTGCCCTCCGGAACATAAACAGTAGTGGATGTTTGGCTTCAAGGAACCCGGCTCACGGCACTGATCGACCAGACAGGAAGGTAAACATAAAAGAGGATTTATTGACCAGAATGCAACGCGTTTCGCTGCGCATGCGCAGCGAAACGCCTTGCATTCTGGTCAATAAATCCTCTTTTAAGTTTACCTACCTGTCTGGTCGATCAGCGCTGTGAGCGGCGTTCCCTTGAAGCCAAACATCCACTACTCATAGAGAAAGCCTGTGAGTCCTGCTTCCCTGTCCACTCATAGAGAAAGCCTGTGAGTCCTGGTTCCCTCCGCACTCATAGAGAAAGCCTGTGAGTCCTGCTTCCCTCCGCACTCATAGAGAAAGCCTGTGAGTCCTGTTTCCCTCCGCACTCCTAGAGAAAGCCTGTGAGTCCTGTTTCCCTCCGCACTCATAGAGAAAGCCTGTGAGTCCTGCTTCCCTCCGCACTCATAGAGAAAGCCTGTGAGTCGTGCTTCCCTCCGCACTCATAGAGAAAGCCTGTGAGTCCTGCTTCCCTCCGCACTCATAGAGAAAGCCTGTGAGTCGTGCTTCCCTCCGCACTCATAGAGAAAGCCTGTGAGTCCTGCTTCCCTCCGCACTCATAGAGAAAGCCTGTGAGTCCTGCTTCCTCCACTCATAACCAGTGATTGACCCCTTTTCTGCAATAAACTACTGATGTCTTGAAGAATATCTTAGTGTGAGGTTCTTGCATATACAGCGATCTTCTCCTATATTGGACTACTTTTGTATGGTATGGCTTTCTTTGTGAAAAGATTTTAAAAAGATAAGTAAAAAGTATTACGGTCCAGGATGGGGGCAGGATTGCCCTTTTCCAGGAGCACATCTCCGCAAGCAACCGCAGCTTCTCCCAACAACTGCCTCTAGTTACGAGACATCTGGGTCCTTCGTCACCTCCTTCTCATGGCCTGTTATTTAAATCCAGCCAGGCCTTTCATTGCTGGTGATCAAGATTCTTTCTTCCTGGCTCCTTGTCCCTAGTAGTTTTGGTTCACTGTTCTTCTGTTCCTAACCTTGGCCTTGTTTTCTGATTATGCTTCCTGATTTGTCTTTTGAATACCACACTGGGTACTTGTTGTACGACTCCTGTTTCTAACATGGCTGCTTTTGACTAGTCTCCTACTTTATCCTTTAGATACCATACTTGCAACTTGTAGCTTTACTCTAGGCCCTGACTCCTGGCTACTCCAGGCTATTCTCCTGCCTTGTCATTTGGATACTACACCTTATTCTTGCGGTACCAATCAAAATCCTGACTCCTGTTTACACTTGGATACTATGCCTAATTCAGTGTTAATGTCCTGGTGATGACCCTTGGCTTTATTCCTGATCACACCTCAGTTGGACAGAACCACTTTCACCAATCCATGACTGTTCTAGGGGTTGCTACCTCGGAAGTCCACACCTCCATGTGGGCGTTAAGGAGGAAATCCAGGGATCCCTTACACTCTGAACACAATTGTGACACAAGTGTGTAGAAAATAGACATTGACGTCCATAGGCTATATTGCACTATAGTCCATATAACTCTGTGGGGTTTGTTATACTTTGAACTTCAGAAGCCGATAACACTATTTTATAGGGTTCCAGTGGATTCACATCTGAAAGTGTCACAGTAAAGGGAGCAGTATTAGTCTAGAAAATGTATTCTGGTTTGTGCAGTTGTTGCAATAGTTAACTCAAGGCATTCATCCCTGTTGTTTTAGAAGTTGTGGACCACAAGTGGTTATCTAGCTGTAGCCTTGTACACATGGACATCACTGCATTAAAGCGTACCTGTCATAGTGCAAAGAAAAAGAGAAAAAGTGATATGTTACTCAGGACCCAATCCTGATCATGTGCATATATATATATATATATATATATATATTTTTTTTTTTTTTTTATGTGTCTCTGACCTATATATCCAGAGATATAAGCATTATCTGCTGGTGAGTTACTTTTTCATTGTGCAGGCTGGAGGGGGCGTGTCAGTCTGTCTCCCTCACAGGAGCCAGCCTGTGCAGTCAGCCAATCAGTACTCTCTACTCTGTAACCCTTTCCTCTCTGGTTTTATGCTGTGTCATGTGTCAGAGGAAGATACTTGGAGCTTACCTGCAGTAATCAGAAGACATTATGGTGAATTCATAACAGGATAAAATGTATAAATATAAGAATAGATCTTTATTAAATTAGTGCAAGGATTTTTTTAGATAAAAGTACAGCATTTTTATGAATACATGTTCTATCTGTTTTATCTTCTCCTAGTAAAGCTGGATGCTAATCAGCATAGCTGTCACTATGTGTGTCATTCCTCTTTCACAGACTCCTGAATGTCTGATCAACTTCTTTGTCATTCAGGAGTCCGAGAAAGCTTTGACTATTTCAGCATGCTGGGAGTTGTAGTTTAGTAAAAACTGAAGCTGCAATGTTTGTAAATAACTGTGTTAGAGCAGTGTTGCCTCCAGCTGTTGTAAAACTACAGCTCCCAGCATGTCCACACATCCTTTATCTGTAGTTTTGCATACACAATAGAAATCTCCTATACTTGAATACCGGTATGCTTTACGGCCGGTATCCAGTATGCTGTAAAATCTAGACTAGTCTGTCTGGCTAAAAGACAGGCGACCCCTAGTGGTGGCTATTTTGAGCTTGAATTTCAGGTGAAAAATTTTTTTTTTTTTAACAGGTGTATATTGTGAAATGTCATATTATAATGAGTCCTGCAATATATGAGTTTTTAACAATGACAGTGCCTCTTTAAGGAGAGAGCATAGAGGGACTTCTTAGTAGAAATTACACAAACCCCCTAGGTTAAACACCCACTGCATGACATTTTAGATCAGGACTATCTTCATATGTAGACAGTGAATGAGAAATTTAACTGTATGTTAGAATAGCCCTTTAGAGATGCCTGGTCTATGTTGTCCGACTGAGAGAGACAGGGAACGGCTGCCCATCTTCTGCTATTAAACCCCAAGAACAGAAGGCTGGAATGATGTGATGTGTCCTAGTAGAGTTGAACATATGAGACGTGTATGTGATTGATCTTCTCATGCCCTGCCCATATATCCTGTCCCAGACCCCACAACACTCACTGGCTTCATTTTGACTTACACATGCTAGAGTCACATGAGGACGTACATTAAAAAAAAAAAGAAATGTGCAAGCCAGGTGATAGACCAGCGCAAGGTTTTTTTTATTTTTTTTCCTGTTCTGTGGTCCTAGTGATTATGACTGCTGACAAGTTCTAAGCACTTACTATAAATCTCCTACCCAATAGAAAATCAATGGCGATTATTCTGTCACCGTAGATCTAGTTTTAAGGCTAGGCTAGCACAAATAGTTTTTTTATATGTTCTAAACCACTATATATATATATATATATATATATATATATATATATATATATATACACACACAGTGATCCCTCGACTTACAATGGCCTCAACATACAATAGTTTCAACATACAATGGTCTTGTTTGGACCATTGTAACTTGAAACCAGACTCAACATATAATGCTACAGACAGTCCAGATCTGTGAAACGTGTCACAACTGGAGGAACTGACCAATCAGAATGGGCTTTTTACTGGTAAATCACCTGTATTACTGAAGTGCATGCACTGACTGGGTGTCTGGTAGCGCCCCCTACAGTACAGGGAGGAATTACAAGTTCTGTACTACTCCTTACCTGTGCCAGGGTTAGCTGCTCCTTTGGACACCAGGTAAGGGTGGCTCCATTTGGGACACTGTGTGTACTGTATAGGACCCCGAAGAAGCTCCTGTACCCTACATAAACCATTGTTTCCCAACCAGGGTGCCTCCAGCTGTTGCAAAACTACAACTCCCAGCATGCCCGGACAGCCAACGGCTGTCCGGGCATGCTGGGAGTTGTAGTTTTGGAATAGCTGGAGGCTCCCTGGTTGGGAAACACTGACATAGACAGTGATTACATCTCCCAGCAGATCTTTATTACTTTTATATGTAAGGATTTGCTTTATCTATATTAGTTATCTACTTATTTTTCTTTAATCCTCACTATTTTTCCTTTTTTTGGGATGACATTGTGAGGCTTCAGAACCAATTACCAGGTTTCCATAGAGTTATGGTCTCAACATACGATGGTTTCAACATACAATGGTCGTCCTGGAACCAATTAATATTGTAACTTTAGGGACCACTGTATATACACAGCCTATACTGTGAGGCTAGTGTTATCTAGGACTTTATACCTGGGTATATACAATTAATGAAATATATATTTAGAAAGTTTGGTGTTGGCTTTTTGAACCCATTCATTCAAGATTATGGAGAATGGTCAAAATACGGATCTATCGGTATTTGCATCTATTTTGTAAAGAGACTGTTTAATGTGTTCTTTGATCCTTCCCATTGACTATTCCCATATCAGATTGATAATATAACACGTGATCCATAATTATTGACTTATTATGGATTCACATTCCCCCCACGCAGACGCGCACTTATGTGGAACCGGCTAAGTGTGTTGAGCACTTGTTCAGGTCCTTTTGGGACCTCCTTCAAAAGAGCTGCCCGGTTTAGAACATATGCCCTGTTAGGGGAATTAGGTACCATGCTAGACAGACCTTAAAGGGGTACTCCGGCGCTTAGACATCTTATACCCTGTCCAAAGTATAGGGGATAAGATGCCTGATCGCGAGGTTCCCGCCACTGGGGACCCCCGTGATCTTGCACGCCGTACCCCGTTAAAATCAGTCTGATTACTGCCGATCACGGGGCTGGAGCGTTGTGACGTCAAGGCTTAGCCCCGTGTGACATCCGGGAGGGGGCGTAATACGCTCCATGGACTGATTTTAACAGGGTGCGGCGTGCAAGATCACGGGGGTTACCAGTGGCGGGGGTCCCCAGCGGCGGGGGTCCCCAGCGGCGGGACCACCGCGATCAGGCATCTTATCCCCTATCCTTTGCATAGGGGATAAGATGTCTAAGTGCCGGAGTACCCCTTTAAAGGGGTATTCCAGGAAAAAACTTTTTTATATATATATATATATATATATATATATCAACTGGCTCCAGAAAGTTAAACAGATTTGTAAATTACTTCTATTAAAAAATCTTAATCCTTTCAGTACTTATGAGCTTCTGAAGTTAAGGTTGTTCTTTTCTGTCTAAATTCTCTCTGATTACACGTGTCTCGGGAAACGCCCAGTCTAGAAGAGGTTTGCTATGGGGATTTGCTTCTAAACTGGGCGTTTCCCGAGACACGTGTCATCAGAGAGGATTTAGACAGAAAAGAACAACCTTAACTTCAGAAGCTCATAAGTACTGAAAGGATTAAGATTTTTTAACAGAAGTAATTTACAAATCTGTTTAACTTTCTGGAGCCAGTTGATATATATATATAAAAAAAGTTTTTTCCTGGAATACCCCTTTAATTCCTTATATTTTTGGATTCTATAATGACAGATATTGTTACACAAGACTGGCACTTGCCAAATGTGATACCAATATTTAAAAAGAGGTCAAAATGGTATCCTGGGAAATATAGGCCTGTAAGTTTAAAGAAAATCTGTCATCAGTGTCACCTGTACTACCTGTCAGTACAGGCTGGAGCTTCCTGACGTCACTGCTGCCGTTTGCCAGCAGCGGGACCCAGCAGAGAAGCAGCAGAGGTGATGTGATGCTTCAAGTAGGCCCCGGAATGGAAGAACCGAAGAGGATAGCAGGAGAACCAGGGCAGGGACAGGTAAGTATGCATAAAACGGTAGTGCAGTTTTAATCGAGTCTGCTAAGATTAGTATTATTTTTTTTTCTATACATATATATTGTGAAAACCCAACAAAAAAATTGCAAAGCAGAACATACCCTTAAAGGAGTACTCTGGTGAAAAACTTTTTTTTTGTATTTTTTTTTTTTTTGATCAACTGGTGCCAGAAAGTTAACTAGATTTGTAAATTACTTCTATTAAAAAATCTTAATCCTTCCTGTACTTATTAGCTGCTGAATACTACAGTGGAAATTCTTTTCCGTCTGAAACACAGAGCTGTCTGCTGACATCATGAGCACAGTGCTCTCTGCTGACATCTCTGTCCATTTTAGGAACTGTCCAGAGTAAAAGGAAATCCCCATAGCAAACGTATGCTGTTCTGGACAGTTCCTAAAATGGACAGAGATGTCAGCAGAGAGCACTGTGCTCATGATATCAGCAGAGAGCTCTGTGGTCATGATATCAGCAGACAGTTCTGTGTTTCAAAAAGAAAAAAATTTCCGCTGTAGTATTCAGCAGCTAATAAGTACAGGAAGGATTAAGATTTTTGAATAGAAGTAATTTACAAATCTCTTTAACTTTCCGGCACCAGTTGATTTAAAAAAAAAAAAAAATAAAAAAAAGTTTTTCACCAGAGTACCCCTTTAAGATACCTCCTATTTCTGTTTGCATAACATTTAGAGGAGTGTGAGAACCCTGTCTTCTGTTTAACAGGTCAGGAAAAATATTCCTAGAAGTTAAGAATCCCACTTTCTTAAATTCTCACAAATGGGGATAAAACAAGCACTTCCTTGGGAACATTCCACCATTCTACTTCTCATAGATCATTGGGCTTTTTTTTCTCCCCCTGGTCTCTGTAGCATAATAACCTTATAGAAATGTACGGATCCCACCGTAAAGAGGCTGAAGTTCTACTACAAGATCCGCACTGCTAGGAATTAAGCCTGGGCTCCTCGCCCAAGTGAATCTGGAATAACCGGGAACTACATATAAACAGAAACGTTATATACCTTGGAAACGAAACTCTTCGCTGCAATGTATACACCGCAGCGTGTTTCATAAAAATATATTATACATTTATGGCTGTTGCCGTTTTGCCGATTGCTTTTAAAATAAACAAAAATTCTGTGGAGTCGTTTAATTCTGACATTGAGCTAATTTATAGAAATACTTATATTAAATTACCCCACCATGGGCAGCGTGACCCCTTATCATGAATAGATTGACCACGGTTTATGAAGAAGGGGGGGGTAATAATAATAAGACATATATATATATATATATATATATACCATATTTTTTGCCGTATAAGACGCACTTTTTCTTCCCCAAAACTGGGGAGTTGGTTCATCTTATATGGCGAATACACACCTATTGGGTCGGTCCCTGCGGCCATCAACGGCCGGGACCCGCGGCTAATACAGGACATCACCGATCGCGGTGATGCCCTGTATTAACCCTTCAGACGCGGCGAGCAAAGCTGACCGCCGTGTCTGAAGCGAAAGTGACACTAATCCCAGCTGCTCAGTCGGGCTGTTCGGGACCGCCACGGTGAAATCGTGGCGTCCCGAACAGCTTACAGGACACCCGGAGGGACCTTACCTGCCTCCTCGGTGTCTGCTCCGTGCCAGGATCCCCTGCATGGCCGGCGCTCTCCTTCGTCGTCATCACATCGTCGCGCACGCCGTCCCGTCATCCAATAGGAGCGGCGTGCATAGCGGCGTGATGGCGCCGACGGAGAGCGTGGATCCCGGGGAAGAAGACGTCCGGAGCGTCGGGGACACCCCGGGGACGCGGCGACAGCGATGGAGGGCGACATCCAGGGCAGCAGTGATGAGTCCAGAGCGGCGGGGACATGTGAGTATTACCTCAGTGGTCTTCAACCTGCGGACCTCCAGATGTTGCAAAACTACAACTCCCAACATGCCCGGACAGCCAACGGCTGTCCGGGCATGCTGGGAGTTGTAGTTTTGCAACATCTGGAGGTTCGCAGGTTGAAGATCACTGTTGGGTTCAGAATCTTTTTTTCTAGATTTTGCACCTTTAAAATTGGGTGCGTCTTATATGCCGGTGCGTCCTATAGGGCGAAAAATACGGTATACATATATATATATATATATATATATATATATATATATATATATATATATAATTTTATTTATTTATTTTTATTTATTTATTTTTTTTCTTTATAAAATTTTAAAAGAAAACTTTAGCAAAGTTGTATTGTTGTTTGAATTTTGTATTTTTTTTTGACGTTGCCCAGCACTTGATGAATATATCGAGTTCGTCTCGCGTTGCGTACAATCCCATTCCCACACAGCTTGTATTTTGTGTTTGTGTTGAAATTTCTCTGGAGGATAAATGTCTTGTAAAACATTCTTTTGCTCTGCAGCATGAACGAATTATTAAACTCCAGAGCATTAGAAAGAGAAGTGTACTGAAGAAAAGAATTTTTTCATTAAAATGCAGTTTGTATTGATAAAACAGATTACCAGCATTTGATGAAATGTGAAACTTGGATCTATCCATATCGCTAAATCACCGTAAGGTTTATTTTGGCACAAAGCGAGAAGAATGAAATAAACTTCAGGACCAATTAGTCTACCTACTATTGCTGTAATTGACTTTACTGCACTGTTTAGGTTTTCTTTTCTAGAATTTATATTTTTTTTTTTAGTTTTATTATTTCACATTTTTATTAGTAAAGCTTATGATTATAACAGACTGGTGAATAATAAAATTGGATGAGGTCAAGCTGCTCACCGTCAGGTTATTGACTTTTTACTTTTGCCTCTTAATTAAAATGTCATATTCTAGTACTTTTTTATGTTACCGTTTATATGTTTACTATCTTGCATATTCTATAGTGAAGTATACTCTTTATCTGTGTTCCCCAACCTCTGGCTCTACAGCGGCATGCTGGGAGTTGTAGTTTTGTGTTGGCAAACGCTGCTGTTGTATCCCAACATGAAACAGTGAAAATATAAAAAAAAAAAAAATTCAAGAAAAAAATATCATGTTTCAAGTGATTGAAAATTATTTATTTTCCTGTGGGATAAAATCTAAAATATGATTTTTTTTTGTCTCTTGCGTATCAATCAATCTATCTATCTATCTATCTATCTATCTACCATCTATCTCATATCTGTCTTTCTATCTATTTATTGTCTCTCTCCTATTTATCTATGTATTTACTAATTAATTAATTTGTTTAATTATCTATTATCTATCTATCTATCTCATATCTATCTATCTATCTCATATCTATCTCATATCTATCTATCTCATATCTCTCTATCTATCATCTATCTATCTATCTCATATCTATCTATCTATCTATCTATCTCATATCTATCTATCTATCTATCTATCTATCTATCTCATATCTATCTCATATCTATCTATCTCATATCTATCTATCTATCTATCTATCTCATATCTATCTCATATCTATCTATCTATCTATCTCATATCTATCTCATATCTATCTATCTATCTATCTCATATCTATCTATCTCATATCTATCTATCTCATATCTATCTATCTCATATCTATCTATCTATCTCATATCTATCTCATATCTATCTATCTATCTCATATCTATCTATCTACCGTATCTCATATCTATCTCATATCTATCTATCTATCTCATATCTATCTATCTATCTCATATCTATCTATCTCATATCTATCTATCTATCTCATATCTATCTCATATCTATCTATCTATCTCATATCTATCTATCTATCTATCTATCTATCTCATATCTATCTCATATCTATCTATCTATCTCATATCTATCTATCTATCTATCTATCTCATATCTGTCTTTCTATTTATTGTCTCTCTCCTATTTATCTATGTATTTACTAATTAATTAATTAATTAATCTGTTTATCTATCTCATATCTAGCTCATATCTATCTATCTATCTATCTATCTATCTCATATCTATCTATATATCTCATATCTATCTATCTCATATCTATCTATCTCATATCTATCTATCTCATATCTATCTATCTCATATCTATCTATCTCATATCTATCTATCTCATATCTATCTATCTATTTTATATCTATCTTACTAACTCTTTATTGTTTATCTCCTATTTATCTATGTATTTTTTTATGTTATTTATGTATCGCTATCTCATATCTGTTCTCATGTCTTTCTATAATGTCTATATATATATTTACAGTACACATATATATTTTTTTTTTTTTTTTTTTTTCTCCTTCTCTTGAGTCAGTTATGTAGTGTTCATTATTAATAGACATTTTATGTATGGCATAAATTTTTATATCTTCAATTCGGACCGTATGATGTATATTTATATTGAAAAAATGTTCTTCTTGAGTCACAACTGCATTTTTATATGTATTTTCTATATATCTTTTTTTAGCATTTAAAAAAAATTGTGTTGCACTCCTTGTCATTATTACATAGGAATTAGTAGAGAATCTTAATATATATATATATATATATATATTATATATATATATATATATATATATATATATACACACTGAGTCAGGTATGCATTTTATTATTATTTCTTTTATTTTTAGTTGAAGTAATCGTTATCCTCATTGTCAGAGCCATTTATCAATTGGCAGGCCGGACATTGACACATTGAAATGTAATAGTAACAGAGCTGGCGGAGAGGAAGTCCTGATGACATACGATGCAAACTCATTTGTCACCGAGGGGCTCTGCTGGGCTTCTTACCTTTCCCAATATCAGAGCTCATATTTTCTTAGCCTGCGATGTGAGAAGCCACAGTGGGCAAGACCTTTGTGGCTGAGATCCCAGAGACGCTCCCAGGATAAGAATTTAACCGTTTCTGGAAGACACACGAGTCCTGACATTTCTGTAGAGATGATCTGGATCCCATTGTGTTTGCAGGATTTTTAATACAATGATCCCCACAGGTCGCCCCCCCCCCCCCAACCCTCTTCTTCATCACTGGAGACCCCATTCCCTTGTAATGTTGGGCAGCCTTGGACGGGTGTGTTTATGCCGCTGTTCTGTGCCATGTTTTTTTGCAGTAAATCGGGCTCTGTGGTAGCTATATGAGAAGGTGTTAATCTAGGAATGCCACAGCTTTGTGCAGGAGGTCCTCTTCCCAAGCCAAAGGTGCTCAGTTCACGCTTTTCAACACTTTGTAAATTGCAGGAATGTTTTGAAAAAAAATTTGACGGTCGTTTCTGGGGTTTTAGAACTGCCTGTTCTAGTGCATGTAACAGGAAACACGCAGTAAAACACAGATATCAATCATATGGAACTGCTTAGGTGACTCAGACTTGGGTATATATATATATATATATATATATATATATATATCTTATGTATTGCTGGGGTCAGGCCAGAATGGGGGGGGGGGGTGAGAACTGAGGCCCATGTTTTATGGGATACTATAATGTTAAGTGTTACATGTACCTAACTAAAAGTGATCATTTACATATCTATAAATCAGGCTGATACAGGTCGGCATTGGGAATCCACTGTGTATTGTAAAAAATAATCGGCTTCTATGGTGCAATTTTACTTACAGGCATCACAATTGCTCATTGTAATGAGGAATAAACTGAAGTCTTCAGACTAATATATAACCAGACCCCAGTACTACGAACATCTGCTACCAGAACCTGATACACAACATATGTGCTGAGCCTACAAGGGCCCTCACTGCTGCTGTCACCTTGTCCTGCTATAGACGGTCCGCTCTTCCTTGTATCCTAGTGTACAAGACAATCTGTCATCTCACACTTATCTATCTATCTATCTATCTCCTATCTATCTCATATCTATCTATCTATCTTTCTATCTCATATCTATCTCATATCTATTTATCTATATATCTCATATCTATTTATCTATCTATCTCATATCTATCTTTCTATCTATATGTAGAAAGATATGGGATGGCACCACTAGATATGCACTCTATACCAATACACAGGTGGGAATGGCATGTAACAGCACGGCAGGTAAGCAACACAAACAATGAGTCTCCAGAGGTACTACAACGTGATATAAGGATAGACCTTAGCATAAACTGTATATTGTAGCAACAATGGAATATCCTGCACTCGCCGCTCAGTATGGGACTCAAAGCTCCTTTTTGGATCAGCCGGGGGACCAGGACTGCAGAGGTGCCTGGGCGCTAAGAGGCGACTGCCGGCGGTTTCGCACCCAGGCACGTCTGCAGTCCTGGTCCCCCAGGTGATCCGAAAATGAGCTTTGAGTCCCATACTGAGCGGTGAGTGCAGGATATTCCATTGCTGTCTGTATGAACTTGATGTGGGTTCCATATACAGCCAGCAGACGCCCCAGAGTAGGCATACAATAGCATACATGACCCCTGACTTCCCAAACAAAACAGATGGCTTTGCATATATTAGTGTACAATCATTTAGAACAATCATTTGTCCATGTAAATAGAGGCCTATAGATATATGGGGAGATGTATCAAAATCTATGCAGAGAAAAAGTTGACCAGTTTCCCACATCAACCAATCAGATCACTTCTTTCATTAAAAAAAAAAAAAAAAAAAAAAGGCCAAAGGATAGGGAATAAGATATCTGATTGTGGGAGTCCCGCTGCTGTCTAAGGGAGGGGGCAAGTCTATGGCTTGGCTGTCACATCCCCTCCTATAGATTTGCATTGAGGGGGCAGGGCATGCAGTCACGAGGGGGCGGAGCCATGACATCACGATACACCGTCCCCTACATCGCCCGTCATCAGCGATCCTCGCTCTGTGCAGCTGAGAAGCAGAGGTGCTGCAGGAGAGACCGCGGGGGTCCCCACGATCAGACAAGATGTCTAGGGGGGGGGGGAGTTTACCCCTTTAAGATCTTTCTATAATGAGGACCTTTCACTTTTTAGATTTGATTGAGAAAAATATATCTAAGCATCCTAAAATATTGGAGGGGAAAAATACAGCGAAGCAGTGAGCAGGCAGGCATTTTCACTGTAGTTGCCATATTACATGCTTAGAATCCCATTTCTATGAGACAGAACAATGTTCTATAAGTTAGGGGATTCCTGAGAAATCTTCATGAAAAAATGGCACTGAGGCCAGTTTTACACATGTTCTCACTTTCTCCCTGAGTCTGCTGTGCTGTGTTGGGTCTCATCCAATACAGGTTTCTCTATAAACCCCTCTTTTTTTGTTTCCATGCTGCAGTCTGATAGGACAGGAGTGAGCATAGAGGAGTGCTAGTTCCCCCCTCACTTCCTGGACTTTGTCCAAGTCTGTGCTTCAGCTGGGACAAAAATGATGCTGCAGTCGGACAGGATTATTTTCTGGATGATATGGAGACCCCCTAGTAATTTTTTTTGTTTTGTTTTTTTAAAGCCATGATTTCTATAAAAAGGAGATACCATTTTTTATGAAGTATATTAGAAAGCTTAAAGGGGTACTCTGCTGCTCAGTGTTTGGAACAAACTGTCCTGAACGCTGGAGCCGGCGCTGGGAGCTTGTGATGTCATAGCTCCGCCCCCTCATGACATCACACCCCACCCCCTCAATGCAAGTCTATGGAAGGGGGCGTGACGGCTGTCACACTGGAGTCACACTCAAAATCAAAGTGGAAAACCACACTACAGGCTGATCCAACTTTGATGTAATGTCCTTAACCCGTTAAGGACCAAGCGTTTTTCTGTTTTTGCACTTTCGTTTTTTCCTCCTTAACTTTTAAAAATCACAACCCTTTAAATTTTGCACCTAAAAATCCATATTAGGGCTTATTTTTTGCGCCACCAATTTTAATGACATCAGTCATTTTACCCAAAAATCTACGGCAAAATGAAAAAAAAAAATCATTGTGCGACAAAATTGAAGAAAAAACACAATTTTGTAAATTTTGGGGCTTCCGTTTCTATGCAGTACATTTTTCAGTAAAAATGACACCTTATCTTTATTCTGTAGGTCCATATGATTAAAATGCTACCCTACTTATATAGGTTTGATTTTGTCATACTTTTGGAAAAAATGATAACTACATGCACGAAAACGAATACATTTAAATTTGTCCTCTTCTGACCCCTATAACTTTTTTATTTTTCTGCTTACGGGGTGGTTTGAGGACTAATTTTTTGCTCCGTGATCTGAAGTTTTAATTGGTACCATGTTTATTTTGATCAGACTTTTTGATCGCTTTTTATTCCTTTTTTTTATGGAATGAAAAGTGACCAGGGATACACTATTTTGGACGCGTACGCCATTGACCGTGTGGGATTCCGGCCCGGAATAGAGGCGTTGCCTTGACAATGACGCAGAAGTACGTTGGCAATGAACGTACCTCTGCGTTGTTTTCAAGGCAACGTGACTATTCTGGGGCCGGGCCCGAAGCGCTTAGAAGAGGCCTCCCCGGTGAAGATAGCAGCCTGGAACCACTATCCCACCGGACCACCTCCTCACCGGACAGTCCTGCAGCACCGGACCAGCGCCGAGCGGAGGTGAGTACTGTACAGAACTAAAGGGGGTGAGAGGGGGCTGGATGATGTCGAAGGCCGCAGTGGTCTTCAACCTGCGGACCTCTGGAGGTTTCAAAACTACAACTCCCAGCAAGCCCGGACAGCCGATGGCTGCCCGGGCTTGCTGGGAGTTGTAGTTTTGAAACCTCTGGAGGTCCGCAGGTTGAAGACCACTGCGGGTGGAGAGTTCACTCGAGTATAAGCCGAGGGGGGTGTTTTCAGCACGAAAAATCGTGCTGAAAAACTCGGCTTATACTCGAGTATATACGGTATATGTTTATTTTTATTATCTTTATATATTTTTTATATGGAATTTGGGAAAAGAGGGGTGATTTAAACTTTTAATAAGGAAGGGGTTAATGTGTGTGTTTTTAAACTTTTTAAAAACTTTTTACTTTTACACTTTTAGTCCCCTTAGGGGACTTTTAGGAGGAATCATTTGATTCCTCATACAGATCAATGGGATTACATACAATCCCATTGATCGGTGTGCTCTGGGCTCGATTGATAAAGCCTGCCAGGCTTTACCATTCTGAGCACCGAAGATTCCGCAGCAGGAGAGGTAAGCCCTCAGGCTACCCCAGTAGTGGATCTCCTGGGGACCGGCCGGTATGACTCGGGCCTGAGTCGGGAGCCCGCATCATACCCTGTTAATGGCCATTGGACGAGCATAGACGTCCATAATCAATATCAGGTTAAACAAGTCAAAATGAGGCTCAGTAGTGTGTGTGGCCTCCAGTGCCAGTATTCTCCCTACAACGCCTGGGCAATCTCCTGATGAGGTGGCGCATGGTCTCCTGAGGGATGTCCTCCCAGACCTGGACATGATGTCCCAGATGTGCTCAATCGGATTCAGGTCTGGGGAACGGGCGGGCCAGTCCATAGCATCAATACCCTCCTCTTTCAGGAGCTGCAGCCACATGAGGTCTAGCATTGTCTTGCATTTGGAGGAACACAGGGCCAACTGCACCAGCATATGGTCTCACAAGGGGTCTGAGGATCTCATCTCGGTACCTAATGGCAGTCAGGATACCTCTGGCAAGCACATGGAGGGCTGTGCGGCCCCCCAAAGAAATGCCCCCCCACACCTTTACTGACCCATTGACAAACCGGTCATACTGGAGGATGTTGCAGGCAGCAGAAGGTTCTCCATGGCGTCCAGAATGTTCTCCACGGCGTCTCCAGATTCTGTCATGTCTGTCACATGTGCTCAATGTGAACCTGCTTTCATCTGTGAAGAGCACAGGGCGGCAGTGGCATATTTGCCAATCTTGGTGTTCTCTGGCAAATGCCAAACATCCTGCACGGTGTTGGGCTGTAAGCTCAACCCCCACCTGTGGATGTTGGGCCCTCATACCACCCTCATGGAGTCTGTTTCTGACCGTTTGAGTTTATACTTGCACATTTGTGGCCTGCTGGAGGTCATTTTGCAGGGCTCTGGCAGTGCTCCTCCTGCTCCTCCCTGCACAAAAGCAGAGGTAGCGGTCCTGCTGCTGTGTTGTTGCCCTCCTACTGCCTCCTCCACTTCTCCTGATGTACTGGCCTTTCTCCTGGCAGCGCCTCCTTGCTCTGGACACTACGCTGACAGACGCAACAAACCGTCTTGCCACAGCTCGCATTGATGTGCCATCCTGGATGGGCTTCACTACCTGAGCCACTTGTGTGGGTTGTAGACTCCGTCTCATGCTACCACTAGAGTGAAAGCACCGCCAGCATTCAAAAGTAACCAAAACATTAGCCAGGAAGCATAGGAACTGAGAAGTGGTCTGTGGTCACCACCTCCAGAACCACTCCTTTATTGGGGGGTGTCTTGCTAATTGCCTATAATTTCCACATGTTGTCTGTTCCATTTGCACAAAAGCATGTGAAATTGATTGTCAATCAGTGTTGCTTCCTGAGTAAACAGTGTGATTTCACAGAAGTGTCATTGACTTGAAGTTACCTTGTGTTGTTTAAGTTTTTACCTTTATTTTTTTGAGCAGTGTATAAAAAGTTTTCGATTCTGACAGTGGCAATTGTAAACATGACAAAAATGACCCCTATATAAAATTGTCCCCTTAAATGAAGATACAAAAAGAACTTAAAGGAGTAGTCCAGCGGTGAACAACTTATCCCCTATCCTAAGGATAGGGGATAAGTTTGAGATCGCGGGGGGTCCGACCGCTGGGGCCCCCTGCGATCTCCTGTACGGAGCCCCCACAGCCCGCGGGAAGGGGGCGTGTCGACCTCCGCACAAGGCGGTGGCCGACACGCCCCCTCAATACAACTCTATGGCAGAGCCGAAGCACTGCCTTCGGCAATCTCCGGCTCTGCCATAGAGATGTATTGAGGGGGCGTGTCGGCCGCCGCTTCGTGCGGGGGTCGACACCTGCTATCTGGCCGATAAGTTTTTCACAACTGGACTACCCCTTTAATAAGAAAAAAAAATCCACTATATTGCTGCCATTTGATACGCTCTCTTAGGCAACAACAAAAAAAAAAATCAACTGCATCATGCACCCATCGCTGTATTCAAATTGATCTCCGTGTATACAGCCATGCGAAGTCAATCTTTTGCATTGTGTTAAAATTCAGTGTCAATCTCTGTCGGAATTTCAATAACAACTCCTCGGCGATGGCCGTGTTGTTCAAGACGGGAGACGTCTTCCAGCAGATCACTCGTCGGAGCTCTGATACCTTGTCACTCCCTGACATTTGTGCGTATCGGCAAGTCAACAATGTAAACTCATTTCCAGGGCTCTTGATGGCGCGCTCGGAAGGCGCCCGTGGCATATGACACACGAGCACTTTACTCACTAATCAGATAGTCGCGCTCACAGCGTATTTACACAAAATAATGAAAACAGCTGTTTAGATACCTTTAAGCTCAAGTGTCTCTTTGTTATGGATCTCGCAGCGTGTTCACATTACCCTAGAACTCGTCACCCAGTCAAGTTCTCTTTTAATGGCAGAGTAATAAAACTGGAGGGAATTGAATTTTACTATTAAATGCCTTCTTCAGACACTTTTTTTCTTTTTTCCTTTTTGCCAAAATTAACCACAGTGAAAGCCATATGGTGTTTTCAAACAAAGACCTTGATAAATTATTAAAAAATATAAATAAGAAATACACATTACAGTGGTGCCTCAACATACGATGGTAATCCGTTCCAAATGGACCATCGTTTGTTGAAACCATCGTATGTGGAGGGATCCGTGCAATGTAAAGTATAGGACAGTGGTCTACAACCTGCGGACCTCCAGATGTTGCAAAACTACAACACCCAGCATGCCCGGACAGCCGTTGGCTGTCCGGGCATGCTGGGAGTTGTAGTTTTGCAGCATCTGGAGGTCCGCAGGTTGAAGACCACTGGTATTGGAGGTTATACTCACCTGTCCCCGCCACTCCGGACCGTCACCGCTCGTCACCGCTGCCCTGGATGTCGCCTTCCATCGCTGTCGCCGCGTCCCCGGGGTGTCCCCGCCGCTCCGGCAAGGCCTCTGCTTCCCCGGCATCCTCGCTCTCCTTCACCGCCATCACGTCGCTTCGCACGCTGCTCCTATTGGATGACGGGACGGTGTGTGTAGCGACGTGATGACGACGATGGAGAGCGCCGACGATGCAGGGGATCCCGAAGAGGACGCGCCGGAGCCCCGAGGACAGGTAAGTGATCGTCAGCGGACCACACGGGGCACCGTAAACGGCTATCCGGTGGCAGCTGAAGCAGTCTGCGCTGCCGGATAGCAGTTTATGCGATGGCCCCAACATACAAATGCATCGTATGTTGATGCTGCCTTCAACATGTGATGGCCTCTGAGAGTGATCGTATGCTGAAATGATCGTATGTCGGGGCCATCGTAGGTCAGGGGGTCACTGTGTATACATAGATAACGGACAGAGGAAGTCATAGAAGTCTTATAGAAAAAAAAATAAGGTGAACTGTTGTTATGTAACTCAATATTTGCAATCAATGGCATCATATTCATCAGAATATCAGGTTTGCCTTCCTTTTCAGTTCCTGGATTTGCGCATTGTAGGATGATGCTCGTTCATACACCCTGTTATCATTTAGGTAAAATTCATAAGGCTGTTGCTGTCCACCTGTTCACGGTCTGTTTTTTGTGCCGAACAGACCCAGAGCAGGTCTTAGCACAACTGACTTAGACACCATTGACTTTAAAGGGGTATTCTGGCTTTATACATCTTATCCCCTATCCAAAGGGGACCCCGCCGCTGGAGACCCCCGCAATCTCGGTGCAGCCCCCGGGGTGTGGCGTGTATGGGGTGTGGCGTGACATCACTAGGGAGCGTGGCCGTGACGTCAAGTCCCTGTCTCAGAGGCAGCGGGACCCCCGCGATCATACATCTTATCCCCTATCCTTTGAATAGGGGATAAGATGTATAAAGCTGAAATACCCCTTTAATGGTGTCCAGTGTTTTACAGTAGTTGATCAGAGAAAAAAAAAGACATGCATTATTTCTTTCTCCTCACTACTTGTCCTTCTGACGGAGCTCCCTTTACCGGACCACAACGGCCTTGTGAACGCACCCTTAGTCTGGTATCATAGGATTTCATACCATGTATAAGCCAGGAGGCTTGTGGGTTCTACTGTTACCTATAGACTTATACAAGAGTATTTCTGATGGTGGTCTCGCCCTAACCTTGGTTTTAATGGGACCCAAAGGCCGCTATGCCCAATAGGAACATAACATTTATAAATGGCTCATGTTAGATTGGGGGACATGCTATATATTTTCCATTGGAGCACAGTAACAATAAAGGGAATGTGTCACCTAGATTTATTTTCTCTATTTTCATATTGTAAATTTTATGAAATTTTTTGGACATTATTATGAGGGCAGCAAATAAACCTGATAGCTATGTGGTAGCTTGGGGGAGTAAATTATATGGGAGTGTAGCTGTGCAGTTACCAAAGGCTGCTCGTTTAACCCTTTCTATTCGTGATGCCAGGGTGAGGGCTATTCTCTGTATGCTTGTCCTACCGCCACCCTTCCCAAGAGCGATAGGGAGATAGGAAATCATTTATTGTCCACAACCGGAGATTTGCAGAAACTTGTCGGAACTTTTACTGAAGATTTTATGCAATAATGAACAGGAACAGTCCATATAACAAAGTCTATTTGAGCTTGACAAGTGGTTGGGACCTCGTGAGTCTATTGAGCTGAAGCAGGTAATTGTTGCAATGATCCACTGGATTTAGGGGTTTAGATTCGATCCAGTAATCACGCTAGCTTTAGCGGGATCGAGATTTTAACTCACTGTTTAGTTTAGGCTGAGACCGGTAGGTTTTCTGGCCTAGCTTGTCTTTGAAAGATCCGTCCTGCTAGTCCGGCATCCACGAGAGCAGCAACCCAAGAGAGCGATCATTGGCTACAGCTCCCTTATATGGGCAGGGGCTGGACTTAAGCTCACTGGTCAATCTTCTGTACAGAGAGTTATGGGTAACATGTGACCCAAGAACCTCCAAAGGTCCTCCAACATACCATAGAGGAATTAACATAGTCACATGACCGAAGGTCCTGCGACGCTAACAAGGTAAGTATACTATACATTATATTAAATATATACATTTAAACATTGTAGATCTAGAGAAGGAGGCGACTAGGGGCTGTCCCACCTGGGGAACCCTACCTGAACGTAGTAACTCTGACTTTGGGGACCACCATACAAGGTAAGGTATGCAACACGGTACCGGGACACCACATATATTTGTAACCTCATTTAGAGATATGCTTGACAGCAAGCCCCATGGTCATAGACAACAATGAAAAAAACAAAACTCCAAATTATAGATCTATTTTGTAGGGATCTTTGATGTGAGACCCAGAGAAATCTATAGGCCCTTACCATATCTCTTCGTGCCTCCAATTTCATATGAACCAGTGCAAAAATATTGGTAGAATGTTTCCTACTGCTCCATATTACAAAACCACGAGGCATCCATGAGATGTGGCCTTGCTGGGTCCAAATCTGTGTAAAGCAAAGGTTTACAACAGTGGTCTCCTATTTGTGGAAAAGTACAATACATAGCATGCCCGTACAGCCATTGGCTGTCCGAGCATGCTTGGAGTTGTAGTTTTCCACGATCTGGAGGTGCACATCTGGAGTGGTCTGAAAACCACTGGTCTACCAGAGGTCCACAGTTTGTACATCCCTGGTCTACAAGGATTTATTTTGTTTCTCCCATTCTTATACAGGTTTCTATCCACCTTCCAAATAGATACTGATAGGTCAATTTGACCTCATTTGAAGTTAAAAGGGGTACTCCGGTATGACCAAATTCTGTTCTGCTCCCCCCCCCCCAATTAATTATCAGCCCAGCGCTGCGCTGTCCCCATCAGGGAACTAATCACGTCACCCGCAAGCGCTGCTCACCTCGTCCTCCTGCCTCTAGCACTGCGCAGGTGCACTGAGGAGGTAGGTGGCGGGAGCGGGCGCTTGCCAGGATGACACGCTGCGGCACGCACAGGGGATAAGCTAAGATGCGCATGTGCTGGGACCTGTGTTTCAATCACACAGCTGTCCAAGCATTGACGTACATGGGGATAGGAGTGGCAGCGGCGGGGCATAGTGAACCTCACGCCACGCCTATCCAACTGTGTGCGGCTGCTATCAAAAACTTTTTTTTGGGATGATAAAAGCAGAGAGAACTAAGGTAAAAACACTACTGTAGACACAATCTGCGCACAGTATAAAAGCAGTGTGTGGGTTATATAGCCTCAAGTTCATGACAGTTGCGCTTTAAAACTTTTCCAATAGAAGCCAAATGATATCTCCTGCAAATTGCGGATTTCTCACAGCCTTATTCTTTCTTATCGCTAGCTAGTATGCCTTATTTTATCTATGGTAACTGATGTTTTAGTCTGCTCACTGTCTTGTTTTATTGTTAAACTCTCTTCTTTTTTTAAGAAAACTATAGTAAAAGAAAAGTAAAAATAGGAAACTTTTTGAGATTCATAGGGCGGTGAAGGGATGGGTTTATATTCTGTGTACATCTCTGTGAAATATGTTGCCACTATATAAGCAGCATAAATAAAACAATAAATCAAAATAATTAGTAGCTCTCAGAATCTCATATGGGGATTTTCCCAACATGTTTTTAAGATTATGCAATATTTTCTCATAGCAAAGAGAAGGATTGCCCTGCCCCCGACCGCCCCCCCCCCCCCCCGCCGTTCCAGCAATGGTGCCAGCACAGAGAGGGTCTGAGAACCAGGACATGTCTTAACAATTATAGGTGTCTCCTGGACATTTCAATGAGTCCGGACAGTTTTAGTGATCAAACATTGGATGTACAACACTGGTATCCGTAGACAAGCTATTTCGAGCGATTTAGGCAACTAGGGTATGTCCTAAAAAGATACAGATGTTTGCTGGCCATACGCATTACATGTTTGTTTTACTGGGACTAGACAACCGTCTAATGTGTATGGTTGGCTTCCAATTTTCCCCAATGACAGACATCAAAGGAGAAAAGGATCAGGCATGTTGTTTCTCACTTGTTCTATCTTTTTCTCATGGAGATCAGGCATCACCAGAGGAGACCGGCTCCCCATTACGAACACATGCACTCTCAGTTGAGCATGTGCTGTTTGGTCTTGCTAAAAACACAACAGCGCCACAGGGTAGGAAAGGAGGTCAATTTAAACTTCTGCACCAAACCCTGAATCGCACAGAGAAGACTGACTCTTTCCGAGATCACAGGGTATAAACCTCTTAACTTTACATTTATTGATATGCATATGCATATTGGTTCCAAAATTAATTAAGACACAGATCAGAGTCCACTGATCAATATAACTTGCTCTCAGTGGAGAGTCTTGATAATAAGAAAATGGAATGAGATACTGATGATTCAAATATTATCACCTCCCCTACATGTTTCGTGGCACCAGCCACATCATCAGGGGTTTTAGAATCAAATTTAAATACTTAACAATAAATGTAATGTTTTACATATATAACCCCCTTAGCTGCCCCTACATATAGCTGTTGGTCCTATGTGACATACTGTAGTTAATATAGTCCAAGAACAAGGTTCAAACCACCTACTATCACACCTTTAGAGCCCTATTCACTAAGCAGACTTCTAGCATGAAATAACTTGGCCCCTCTCCATTTAAGGTGCTAATCTGTAGCACGCCTTAGCCGTGATTCATGTGAGAGGGAGCCGGGACTCCCGAGCTTAGCTCGCCTTAGTGAATAAGAGCACTTGTGTGCAGGTAGACAACCCTGTCCGTTCTGACCATCGTACGGTAGGAAACCGCTTACAGCACATGAGCCTCTATATCTGGTTTCATAACCTAATCCACCATATGGCTTTGCAGAAAAGAAAAACGAAATTCAATACAGAACTACCATCTAAAATAGTTTGATGATATTCTGTGTCTTTGTTATATAATATCTCGGAGCAGCTTGATAAATGAACACTTTGTGTTGTGTTTTTTTTCTTCGCATTGATTGCACTTATTTGACATTGCTGTAAATTCCTTGTAAATGTAGAACATTATTGCTGTTGTCAGCTTGCTGCTCAGGCTGTTTTTTTAATCACTCTATTTATACGCTTCTGTTCGGTTTCTTACGGGAACTATTTGTTGTAGGAAAAGATCATTTTTTGCTCTCTGACATCATGGCGTTGGGCGTTGCATGCACTTATCCTGTGGTCTTAGCCAAGTTCATCTAACATGTAGGATTATTTTACAGATTGGTTGTACATTAGAGGGATGGAATCGAATGGCGCTTGGCTGTTTGTTCACCATGACGTTACTGGGTAACACCTTGTAGGTTGTGGTTGGAAAATGCCCACACGCAGGACCACAGTAGTCAAGTCGAGACCAAAGTTTCCACCATAGTTCATAAATATATCTTATGGCTTCTTATTCTTAGATAAGTCTGAGCTCACACTTGGGTTGTAAATTCTAGTTTTTATGTTCTATCTTAGGAGCATAAAAATAAAATTCAAGCTGTGACCGATCCGTCATGACTGACACCGGCAAGACCCGGTGGACCCTATTGACTTATAGTCTGTTTCCGTGCTTCTCTATTCCTCCCTTATATGCTTAAATCTGCACAAAAATGGAGCCGCCAACGCCGATGTGAACAGAGTCTTGGCCAGCCAAACTAGAATTCATTAGGAATAGATGATGGCCTTGTATATGGGGGCCTCCCAACCATCCTTTGCGTAGAATGTCAGGTGAAAGCAGGGTTGCGCTTGATGGGTTTAAGCCTCCCCAATTCTTTGTACACTAGGAAATTTGATGCTAAAAGAGCTGTTACACATGCTTTTTTTTTACCTTGCCAATGATATAAACATGCATGCTGGGCTGAACCACGTATGTGTGTGTTTGTGGTGGCATCGAAAAACAGCTGTCCGCTGGCTGTATTGATATATTGAAGATACCATAATGAATGTTTGTCTCTCTGCACAGCTTAAAGGGGTATTCCCTGATTAAATAACTATTAACTATCCTACCCATTATGAAGAATTATGCTGGTTCTATATTTACTTGCTATACCGCTCTGCCGTGGATCGTCTTCTTTTTCATCATTATATGGTCCCCCTCAGGTCTAGCGTTTCTTTTCATTTCCTGATGACGTTCATCTCACAATCCTTTGCGGCTCTAGGTGGCAGCTGGTATCAGGGGGCTTGGCTATTTCTTGTATTTCCTCACAAGCCTGCCCCCTGAGGACATTTGCGGTCCACCTGTATGTCCTGACGTGCCGGCGCCCCGTGATCTCAGCAATCTGCAGAATGCGGGAACGCCGGCATGTCAGGATGTAAAGATGGGCCGCAAATGTCATCAGGGGGCTGGCTTGTGAGGAAATACAAGAAATAGCCAATCCCCCTGATACCAGCTGCCGCCTCGAGCCGCAAAGGATTGTGAGACGAACGTCATCCATACTTAAACCGAATCGCTAAACCCGGGGGGGGGGGGGGGGCGGACCATATAAAGAAGAAAAAGAAGACGATCCACGGCAGAGCGGTATGGCAAGTAAATGTAGACCTAGCATTGGGTTTAGATGGGTTCCAGCTTTGCATCTTGGTGAAGGTGTCAGAGACATTACTTATAAGAAGCAAAGTTGTACTGTTGATTTATAAATAGTATAATCAGAGGCTTCCCTCGTAATGCTTCTTGTTGGCAGTACAGCGCTTTTTATTGCCCAGTCAAACCCCCTCGTTCAATTTCAAAATTGCCTTGTCGATGAACTACGGTATGTGCTTGCCAAATAATGTCGCCACTCACACCCCGCCTCTTTAATTTCTTTGTCCTGTCTGTAAATGAGCAATAAATTGTTTGATAAAATGGTCAGAAAGGTCACACTAGTTGTTAAGTGAATTACATATGAGGAATTTAGATAATTTTCCACGCTGATCGCTGATACTAACGGTGCTAATGATGTCTGGCTTTTTTAGCAGTCGTGAAACCACAAATGACTTTGTGCTTAGAGAGAGACTTGTAGTCCGCCCCCCCCCACTAATAGGAATTGTTGTAGGTTGTCTGTCATGTCAGAGGTTTACATATCCATCAAATGCTTGTTTTAAACAACACTGTTGGAATTAAAGGAACGTATATTCTATCTGCAGTTTTAGATCGTGGGGGGGTCGGACCACTGGGGCCCCCCGCAATCTCCTGTGCGGAGGCCCGGCTCTCCCTGGGAGTAGCATGTCACGACCCCCGATCGAAGCAGTGGCTGCCATGCCCCCTCCATATATCTCTATGGGAGAGCCGTTAGGCAATCTTCGCCTCCCCCATAGAGTTATATGGAGGGGGCTTTGCAGCCCCTCCACTTTGGAGTCGTGATACGCCGTTGCCGAGGGGAAGCGGGGCGGCCCCAGCAGTCAGAACCCTCCCCTGCTTTCTAAAACTACGAATAGGGGATAGTTTTTTTTTGTATAAGACTTCTTTAAAGGCAAGACAAAGTAAGTGAGTCCAGATCTCCCCTCCCAGGAGAGATGGAGCATGGATCCAGGTGCTGGACGTAGCAATATGCAAAACAGAGGAGTCGGATGCAGCTCTTGAAGTATAAAATGACTTGTTTATTACGACAAGACAAACCACAGGAACACAGGTAAGTGACGCGTTTCAAGCGCAGGTGCGCTCTTAGTTATACAACAGTAGTAAGGAACACACGAATATTTATAGGTGGAGCAATCACACCAGGTCACAAACCATGTGACCTGTGGATATTAACCCCTTCCATACTTCATGATAGTCCAACATAGGATACACATATAATAAAATCACAATATTTATGAAATCATGCTAATATACAACCACAGTAAATGATGTGCAATAAAAACAAAAATGAATTACGTAAGGCTGGACCTGCAAAGAACAACAGAGAAAAGTATTGGGGAATAAGGGCAAATAAAAAAGGAAAACCTGGAAAAATGTAAAAATAAGACGTCTCTTGAATGAAAAGAGAAATAAATGTGAAGTAAGTCTGAACAATTTATGACCAGAAATATGTATAAATATACAACATAAACAAATATAATTGAATAATGATATTTCAGGCAATCTAAGTTAGTTCAGACATCACTACTACATGTAGACTATGAAGTTGAAAAAACGCAGGAAAAATTATGCTTAAAGGGGTATTCCAGGCCAAAACTTTTATATATATATCAACTGGCTCCGGAAAGTCAAACAGATTTGTAAATTACTTCTATTAAAAAATCTTAATCCTTACAATAGTTATTAGCTTCTGAAGTTGAGTTGTTGTATTCTGTCTAACTGCTTTCTGATGACTCACGTCCCGGGAGCTGTGCAGTTCCCATGGGGATATTCTCCCATCATGCACAGCTCCTGGGACGTGACATCATCATTGAGCAGTTAGACAGAAAACTTCAGAAGCTAATAACTATTGGAAGGATTAAGATTTTTTAATAGAAGTCATTTACAAAGCCAGTTGATATATATATATATATATAAAAAGGTTTTGCCTGGAATACCCCTTTAATTGTGATTAATAATGTAAAATAACGTCACGGCGTTTGTTCATACATACCCTGGATGCTACCGATGCGGCCATAGCCGATGTACTTGTTGCACGGTTTTGAATGTTACAAAAACCTTTATGTCCTCTGTCACCAATTCGACATATTCTATCAAACAATGTATTAACTGTAACACTACTTATGTAGTTTACCTTGTATCATACACAACTTGCCATATGCAGTACCTGGGCTGTACTACAAATGCCCTAAAAATAAGACTGCGTAAACACCTATCAGACATTCCCCATTTTTCATCCAAAAATGTCCCTGCAGTATCTAAACATTGTGCCGAGAACCATCAGGGCAGTTTTTCCTCTCTATTATTTACAGCTATTGAAAGAGTGAATCCATCTAAGATAGGAGGGGATCATAGGCAGAGCTCCTAAATAGAGAGATCTTTTTGATTTTTTGGAAATTAGCCACGCGAGCACCGCTAGGTATAAACAAACAAACGGACGTTATTTTACATTATTAATCACAATTAAGCATAATTTTTCTTGCGTATTTTCAACTTCATAGTCTACGTGTAGTAGTGATGTCTGAACTAACTTTGATTGCCTGAAATATCATTATTCAATTATATTTGTTGACTTATATTTAATACATATTCCTGGTCATAAATTGTTCAGACTTACTGCACATTTATTTCTCTTTCCATTCAAGAGTCATTTTATTTTTACATTTTTCCAGGGTACATATTTTCCTTTTTATTTGCCTTTATTCCCCAATACTTTTCTCTGTTGTTCTTTGCAGGTCCAGCCTTACGTAATTCATTTTTTGTTTTTATTGCACATCATTTACTGTGGTTTTATATTAGCATGACTTAATAAATATTGTGATTTTATTATATGTGTATCCTATGTAGGACTTTCATGAAGTATGGAAGGGGTTAATATCCATGGTTTGTGACCTGGTGTGATTGCTCCACCTATAAATATCCGTGTGTTCCTTCCTATTGTATGACTAAGAGTGCACCTGCGCTTGAAACGCGTCACTTCCTGTGGTTTGTTTTGTCGTAATAAACAAGTCATTTTATACTTCAAGAGCTGCATCCGACTCCTCTGTTTTGCATACTTCTTCTTTAAAGGGGTTCTCCAACTAAAGCTAAGTTTAGAAAAAAAGGGTTAAAGGGCTTATCCAGATTTTAGAAATTGATGGTTTATGACAAGGGGGCATCCTCAACGTCTAGAGGACAGAAGGTTTCACCAATTTGCATCAGCTTCATAAGGGCTTTTTGCCTTTTTCTGGATCAACACAGTAGGGATATAGGTTGAACTTTATTGACTCTTATCTTTTTTCTATGAACTATGTAGCCTTAGGAAAACCTCTACAGTGTCTGTACACTAAAAATAGTGAAAATATGTGGTATGGCCATTTGCGTTAATGTTTGATCAATAAAAATTTAATGTTAATGTAACCGCACAGTCAGTGCCGTAAATGTAAAAATATACCAAAGTGCAGAATTGCTAATTTTTTGGTCACTTGTAGCAGAAAAAAAAAGCCCTCATACCTTCCCATATACGGTAAAATAACTAGTTATAAGGGTCCGAAGAGGACAATTTTAAACATACTCATTTTCATACAAACAAAACCTATATAAATTTGGTATCATTGTAATCGTATGGACATAATGAATAAAGATAAATTGTAATTTTCACTGAAATGTGCACTGCCTAGAAACGGAAGTCCCCAAAATTTGCAAAATGTTTTTTTTTTTTTTGTTGTTTTTTTTTTTTTTTTTAACCTCTTCAGGACGTGGGGTGTATGCATATGCCCTGCATCCCGAGTCCTTAAGGACGTGGGAATTCCGGTCCCCGTCGTTAGCCGGTTGGGGACCGGACCGGGATACCTGCTGGAATCATTCAACAGGCATCCCGGCACATCGCCGAGGGGGGTCCTGAGACCCCCCTATGTCGGCGATCGCAGTGACAGCCCCGATCATCCTGAGGGATAGGAGCGAGGTCGCAGTGCTGAGATCTCCTCCTATCCCCTGCCATTGGTCAGAAATGAATTCTGACCAATGGCAGCGCAGGACAGTGGGTTGCCATGGAAACCCCCCGTTCTGCCCACCTCTGGATTTCGGGCAGAACGGGGGGAGAAGATGTAGGCCGGGTACCTGCAAAGAAGATGGCGTGGGGACCGGAGACATCATGGCGCAGGTAGGGAAGCGACGGTGGCTGGGGGGAAGGAAAGTTGGAGTAAAGCGATCTTTACTGTGGCAACCACTAGAAAGGCTGAACTTGCAACATCTGGAGGGTCACAGTTTGGAGACCACTGTTACAGTGGTGCCCAAACGGTAGCCCTCCAGATGTTGCCAAACTACAACTCTTAGCATGCCCAGGCATTTTTCACCAAGAAAGGATGCAAGTAACTACGAAAATTTACCACTAACATAAAGTAGAATATGTCACAAAAAAACAATCTCAGAATCAGAATAATCGGTAAAAGCATCTCAGAGTTATTAATGCATAAAGTGACAGTGGTCAGAATTGCGAAAAAGGGCTGCGTCCTTAAGGTGAAAATGACCTGCGTCCTTAAGGGGTTAACATTTTTTTTTCCAGTGACGTACCCCTTTAAGGGGTTAAAATTGCCTTGTTTTGACCCCTATAACTTTTTTAGTGTGGACTGTATAAAGAATAACTCAAGGATTACTTTACACAAGAACTTATAAAACCAACAACATCATAAACAACATCAAATGTATTAACTGAATAATATTGATATAATAATTCCCCCCATTGAATACCATAGGATATCAAAACCCAATTTGAGGAAGAACTCTAGCCTTTCCAGTGTTCCTTTGACTTCAGCAATTTTTCTTATTTTTTTCACAGAATTCCTATTCAGTCTAGTAGCCCTGATGTACGCAGCACTAAACGTCAGCTCTGCATTAAGTAGTCCTGTTACATTAGGCTTGATGTCGTCAGGCTTTGTGTTCTACATTATTACCGCCATATGTTAGTAATAGAGAAAGAAAACTCAGCTGGTCACTGTTATCTATTAATAGGTTTTCACTTGGTGTAAATTCACATCAATTCAGTGTGTACACAGGGAAAAAACTCACATGGTGACTGTACACATAAATCATCATATATTACAAAACACTTTAAGAGTACAAAGCCTGGAGAGCGAGTCACCTTCTTCATGACAAAATTTAGACTCTTAAAAGGGTATTCCGGGCAAGAACATCTTATCCCCTATCCATAGGATGTCTGATCGTGGGGGGCCCGCCACTCGGACCCCCACCATCTCTCTGCAGCACCTGCATTCTATGTAGAGCTGCGTCTCCAGTTTCGGGAACCTCCAGGTTTCCGAGACTGGAGACATGATGTAACGCCATGCCCCCTCCATTCAGGGGGCGTTATGGGCGTCACGGTCCCATCCATAGACATGAATGGAGGGGGAGGTTATGTGATGTCACGGGGGACGTGGTGTTATCCAGCGGCGTGCCCCCCACGATCAGACATCTTATCCCCTATCCCTTGGACAGGGGATAAGATGTTTTTGCTCGGAATACCCCTTTAACTCCTTGGTGCTGTAGACAGTTTTGGAGGTTACTTTTTCAAATATTTTTTTTTTTTCTTTTGACAATGTTTTTTTTGCAGGACATGTTTTATGTTACCATATATTTAGTTAAAAATATTTTTCATTTTTTTGTAGTATTATGTTTACTAGTCTGGGGGGGGGGGGGGGGGTGATTTCCTACCTACCTGATGCCCCACAGCTGCTGTTCTGATGGCAAGAACTGCTCACTCATGGGCAGGACACCACTGAGTGGACAACCCCTTTAAAGGGAATCTGTCATCAGTATTAACCTGCGCTAACTAGTTGGTACTGGCTTGTAGTGCAGGTGATACTGATGAACATGATACAACCACCAGATCCGTAGATGCCTTCATCTGTTATGCTTCTGTTTTGCTATATGCAAATCACCAGACTTGGTGTGCGGTGATGCTACCACTGCTTCGTCCTCCATCTGCCCCAATATAAAAATGTATAAAGCTCTATCTTCCTTCTTGCTCCTATCCACTGGCGATGCTTATGCGTCGCTTCCAAGGTATACCCGGCACACAGCTTAGGCCAAGTTACTTTGTCACTTTGTTCTTACAGAGACATCTATCAATTAGGATGGACTTCAAATGGGTAAGTGCTTGGACATGTATGGTCATCATATGGGTAGGTGCTTGGACATGTATAGTCATCATATGTATAGGTGGTTGGACATGTGTGGTCGTCATATGAGTAGGTGTTTAGACATGTATCATCATTCTATAGGTAGGTGTTTAGACATGTATCATCATCATATGGGTAGGTGTTTAGACATGTATCATCATCATATGGGTAGGTGTTTAGACATGTATCATCATCATATGGGTAGGTGTTTAGACATGTATCATCATCATATGGGTAGGTGTTTAGACATGTATCATCATCATATGGGTAGGTGTTTGGGTAGGTGTTTAGATATGTATCATCATCATATGGGTAGGTGTTTGTACATGTATCATCATCATATGGGTAGGTGTTTAGACATGTATCATCATCATATGGGTAGGTGTTTAGACATGTATCATCATCATATGGGTAGGTGTTTGGACATGTGTGGTCATCATATGGGTAGGTGTTTGGACATGTATCATCATCATATGGGTAGGTGTTTAGACATGTATCATCATCATATGGGTAGGTGTTTGGGTAGGTGTTTAGATATGTATCATCATCATATGGGTAGGTGTTTGGACATGTGTGGTCATTATATGGGTAGGTGTTTGGACATGTATCATCATCATATGGGTAGGTGTTTGGACATGTATCATCATCATATGGGTAGGTGTTTGGACATGTATCATCATCATATGGGTAGGTGTTTGGACATGTGTGGTCATCATATGGGTAGGTGTTTGGACATGTATCATCATCATATGGGTAGGTGTTTGGACATGTATGGTCATCATATGGGTAGGTGTTTAGACATGTATCATCATCATATGGGTAGGTGTTTGGACATGTGTGGTCATCATATGGGTAGGTGTTTGGACATGTATCATCATCATATGGGTAGGTGTTTGGACATGTGTGGTCATCATATGGGTAGGTGTTTGGACATGTATCATCATCATATGGGTAGGTGTTTGGACATGTGTGGTCATCATATGGGTAGGTGTTTGGACATGTATCATCATCATATGGGTAGGTGTTTGGACATGTGTGGTCATCATATGGGTAGGTGTTTGGACATGTATCATCATCATATGGGTAGGTGTTTGGACATGTGTGGTCATCATATGGGTAGGTGTTTGGACATGTGTGGTCATCATATGGGTAGGTGTTTGGACATGTGTGGTCATTATATGGGTAGGTGCATGGATATAATGTATGGTCTATAAACCATGGTTCATCCTTATGTTGTTAGTGGCAGTCTGCACTTTCATCCAGCTGACTCTACTAATGGTCTTCTTAAAGTAAGTATCTTGGGAATACTGTGCTTGGATAGCAGAAGACGCCTGGGCCTCAGCTATTGCTTTTTCCAGATGATCTGTATACTTCTGTATGTTTATTCCATACTTAAAAAAAAGAAAATAAGGTTGTGACAGGTACCTTAAAATCTGGTTGCAGTGCGTGGATACTTGTCTTGGAGTCATCCAAAGAATTTTTTTTCCTTGTGGATTTTATTGACGGTTCAGAAGTACTTGGTTCTCTGTGCTGGATGCAAGGACAGATCTCACAGCCATTGATATTTCCTATTTGTGGAATTTCAAGTATGTTTTGCAATGTGTGGCCTTGCTCCGGGCTGGTGTGTGAGGTCAGTCTACTCTGAGGTAATGTGTCCTTCCCTGTAGATCCTAAAGGACAGTTTGATCTAAAGAGCAGAGTAAACTATTTACTTGCATTGAGCAGGTGTGAGATAAAAATGGAACATGTTATTAGGAATATATACATACACATGCTGTACAAGTCCTGTAATCCAATAACAATTGAACCTGGATCATCAAATTTCATAGAAACTCATCTAAAACTCATAAGGTTGACAATAGTGTTAATGGAATTTACAGTAAATTCAGCCTAACCCGAGTTCTACTTTTAAAGTGCCCTGGATGCCTGAGAAAGATGAATACAGTCCTAGGAGACCCCAACCCATCATCTTGGATTTTTCTAGGCAACCAGAGCTCTAATTCATGCTGAGGGGTGGGTTTGGCCACGTTGTTATTATTATTATTTTTATTATTATTTATATAGCACCCATGGTTCCAGGGCACTTTACATATGATAATGGTAAAAGTACAAAACAATAACATAGAAACAGTAAATGTTACACAGATTGATTTGCTGACTGACATAGAGGGGAAGAGGGCCCTGTCCTCAAGGACTTACAATCTACAAGGAGAAGAGAAGGAAACAATAGGTGAGGGGGACAGCTGGTAGTCGGAGGGGAGATAGCCATTCATAGTGCAAGGGCAGCAGGATTATTGACAGTTTTAGGCTTTCTTGACTTGTTGGGTCTTCAGGTTTCTCTTTAAGGTCTTAACCCCTTAAGGGTGCAGCCCTTTTTCACCTTAAGGACTGAGCCCTTTTTCGCGTTATTAATTTTTACGAATTAATAACGCGAAAACGCTTTAACCGAATATTCTGATTCTGAGAAAGTTTTTTCGTGACATATTCTACTTTATTTTGGTGGTAAATTTTCGGCGTTATTTGCATCCTTTTTTGGTGAAAAAGGAAGCTCTCTACTTGTAAGGAAAATGGATATTCCAAATAAATTTTATTTTTATTCACAAATGCAATATTTCTACTTTATGTTGCCATCATAAAATGGACATATTTTTGCTTTTTGAAAAATTTAGAGGGCTTCAAAGTAGAGCAGCAATTTTCAAAAATGTCATGAAAATTGCTAAATCTGAAGGGACAGATGTTACAGACCTACAACTCCCAGCATGCCTGGGCAGTCCAGGCATCCTGAGAGTTGTAGTTTGGCAACATCTTGAGGGCTACCGTTTGGGCACGACTGTAACAGTGGTCTCCAAACTGTGACCGACCGGATGTTGCAAAACTACAACTCCCAGCATCCTGGGAGTTGCAGTTTGGCCTTCCTAGTGGTTGCCACAGTAAAGATCACTTTACTTTCACTTTCAATCCCCCCCCCCCCCAGTAGTTTCCCTACCTGACCCAGGATCCAGCAGTCTCCAGCGACGATCAGGGATCTCCAGACATCTTCTCCTGCAGGTACCGGCCTCCATCTTCTTGCCACGATCCCCTCGTCATCCAGGGGTGGGCAGAACAGGGGGTTGCCATGGCAACCCACAGTCCTGCTCTGCCATTGGTCAGAATCAGTTCTGACCAATGGCAGGGGATAGGAGGAGATCGCAGCTCTGCGACCTCACTCCTAGCCTTCAAGATGATCATCGCATCATCGCTATTTTCCGGGTGATCGGGTCACCAGAGACCCGATTAGCCTGGAATAGCAGAAAATCGCATGTCTGAATTGACATGCGATTTTCTGCGATCGCCCTGGGCGATGTGCCAGGGTGCCTGCTGAATGATTTCAGCAGGCATTCCGGTCCGGTCCCCAATCGGCTAGCGGCGGGGACCGAAATTCCCATGGGCGTATGCATACGCCTCACGTCCTTTAGGACTCGGGATGCAGGGTGTATGCATACGCCCGGCGTCCTGAACAGGTTAATGATGGGTGAAAGCCAGATGTGTCGGGAAGTGAGTTCCAATGTATGGGGGAAGTACAGAAAAAGTCTTGGAAACGGTCTTGTGAAGTGCAAACAAGGGGAGATCACAGGCGGAGGTCTTGAGATGATCCGAGATTACGCGAGGGACGGTGTCAGAAGATCAGGTCAGAGAAGTATGAGGGAGACAGGTTGTGGACGACCTTGAGTGTTGTGGTGAACAGCTTAATTGAACTCTGGTATGGACTGGTAGCCAGTAAAGGGATTGACAGGGGAGAGGCAGAGGAGAAGCAAGGGGAGAGGTGGTTTAGTCAAGCAGCAGAGTTGAGAATGGATTTGAGGGGAGTAAGAGTTTTTAATGTAAGTCCACAGAAAAGAATGTTGCAGTAGTCCAAGCAGGAGATGATGACAGCATGTACCAATAGTTTAGTTAAGTTAAAGTTAAGGAATGAGCAGAATCGAGAGATGTTTTGAGGTGAAGACAACAGGAGGTGGTAAGTGTCTGGATTTGTGGTTTGAAAGACAGCGCAGAGTCGAAGGTGACCTTAAGGCAGCAGTTTCGTTGTGGGGTTGGAGAGAGTGTGGAGCCATTCACTGTGCTTGATAGAGTCGGATTGGGGAATTGAGCAGGATGAGGGAACAATTATTCATTCTGTTTTCTCCATGTTGAGTTTGAGAAAGCGGGAGAAGACAGAAGGTATAGCTGACGGACAATCTGGGATTTTGGATAGGAGGGGTGGTGACATCTGGACCAGAGAGGTAGATTTGAGTGTCATCAGCATAGAAGTGGTATTTGAAGCCATGAGATTCTATTCTCTGTCTTAGGCCGAGGGGGGGAGTTTTCTCAACACTAGTTAACAAGTTGTGTATTGTCGGAACTTCTTGATTATTGTATAAAGAATGATTCATGTCGTGTCTATATGTGTGTGATTCAGTGGATGCACTACAGGCCTACATTGTTATGTGCTATCTTTGCTCGTGTTAGCTTGTTGTCCCGTCTGTATGTTGCTGCTTTAGTCAGATGACTGCTGGATTTCTATTTCCTGGTCCATCTACCAACCCACTTCTACTCTTAGTCCAGTCAGTGACCTACAACCCCCATACTCCTTCTATTGCATCCTTTACACTCAATTACAACTGTCTCCAAGACTTGTTCTTTGTTGCACCCACTGGTCCAAATCTGCCCAAAACAAGAACTGGAGTCAATTGTCCATAGCAACCAGTCACAGTTCAGCTTTCATATCTTAACCAGCTCCATTACGCTGATGGGACCCTTCTGCCTGATGCCAATATAAGGCTCTGTTTTCACTTTTCCACAGTTTTTGAGCCAAAGCTAGAAGTATAGGAGATGAGTGGAGTAGCAATGATACCTTTTTTGGCTGAGAAGATATAGATTGTAATCTTTCAAGACTCTTAGGTCCCTTTATCAGGCATGTTACAAAATAAATGTGAAGAACATCTCTCTTAAAGGTATCATCGCTAATCCACTTGTCTCGTACGGTACAAACTCTCATCTGATTTAAAGCCATAAGTGTATTTAATAGAAATGGGAAATATAAAGGAAGGACTTCTCTTTCCAATGAATCCATTTTTGGCTTTGGCTTAAAAACTGTAGTGGCAGATTTCCCCAAAACCGCCAAGTGGAAACCCAGCCTAATGTTCTTATTACTTGTTATTAATTTGTTGATTCCCCATTTGTAAAGTGCTGCACAATATATTATCGCTTTAGCAATAAAACTGCTAAGTGCTGCAGACATCATTGAATAGCTGTTACCTCTCCTGGAGCTGATGGTGGCTGCCAAACTTATAAAATCACCTATTTATTTTTTAGCCAAGTGTCATGGAGGAGGAGTTGAGCTGTTCAAGTGCCACAGCTTGTCCCGCTTTCTCGCTCATCATCACCTCCCAGCAGCTCCTTAATTGACATACAGGGCCCTGTATATTAGTGAAGTAGGATCTGGGAGGCGAGGGTGAGCGAGGAGGCGGGACAAGCTGCGGCACTTGAACAGCTCAACTCCTCCTCCATGACACTTCGCTGACAATTAAAAAGGTAATGTTATAAGTTTGGCAGCCGACATTAGCTCCAGAAAAGGTACAGTTTGCGTTTATACCCTAACCAATGATGTCTGCCTATATCCAATGATGTCTGCAGCTAATACAGCTGGCAGATTCCCTTTAAATTCCGTATGATCTGCTATAAGTGCATTATATTGGGGCATTGCTATTTCAGCAACTTTCTGCCAAGTATCTGTAATGTGGAGCTACACTTTGATCTGTGTCTCCAGTTATACAGTGATACATCTATAGCACAATCTATATACACAGCATGTGATACAGACCCCGGTCTGGGCTGCAGCCTTCATCCGCTCCTTCTTAGGCCGTCATACACATTTGCAAACCAAAGTAGCGTTTGAGCTTGGTGAGAGCAAAAGAAAATGCAGTTTGTTTGTGTGTTTTTCCTTCTCCTTTGTAACAGAAGAAGCATTCCTTGTGTTCTCGTCTTCAGACACTTGGCATCCATTTCATCTGAGCAGCTGTTTTTTCTTAAAGTGCAGCAGAGTGTAGTTTTCGAGTGACACCCGCATTAATACTTCACATTTCGCTATCATACGCTGTCACACTGAAATATGGATCAGGGGGGTTCACTCGTGTTTGTAGCCTTTGTGCCGGTGAATTATGAAAGGAATGAAGGCAACAATGAATGAATAGCCGGGGAGATAGCTGCAATCTCTGCACCTATAACTTTACACCCAGCCCCATGCCAAGTCAAATTGTCGGTGCTGATTTTGGAAGAGCAGTTCTTGCAGGCGCCCAGATACCTCTTGGCCAAAAAATACCTTTCCCTTATTGTCCCTGATAAAACGTTATTAGATCCAATTTTGCTAGATGAGTATAAATGACTGCGGGGGGATACAAATTGCTTATTAATGGCAGACAATAACATCTTGGCCGCTGTCTTCGTGAACAAATATGTGACACACCCAGGACACCACAGAGGACCTGTAATGTAATCTGATTTTTATTTTATTAGTAGTATTATTTTTTATTTTTTTCCCAAAATGAAGAAATGTCAGGGAAAGGTTTAGCCATTTAACAGAAAAGGGGTTAACTTGTTTAAAAAACTCACAATCATAGGAAATACATTCAAATGACTGTTCTAAAAAAGTCTAACACCCCCCATGGACCACAGCTTCTACTTAGAAATGATATATAAGGGGGGAGGGGGGGGGGGGGGTGTATCATTAGCACAGATTTTTTGCACAATGGTAAAGCTGCTGTGCAAGTGTGTGGTATTCCCAGTTAATGCACAAAATTTATTTTGTTGCAAAAAAGGGTAAAAGCTCAGACACGTTCCTAGGCTAGAACATGTGCGCAAATAATTTCGCAAAAATTATTTTTGTGCAAGGGATAAATTCAGCGCACCAACCAGTGCATCTGCTAACCAGGCCCCCCCTAAAAAATGAATCCAGTGAACATTTAAGACATTTATTTACAAAGTATTTCATTACTAGTTGTCCATTAGATATATCAATGTGGACGTCCACTAACTGAGCTGAGTGTAGATGGACTGTCCCTAGCCACCACAGCCATGGCACTGTATAGTGAACCTTTGCAGGAGAAGTGAGAAGAATCTATATTATCAGCTGCCAGAAGGGAAAGGAGCACAGTTTCTGCAGTTCATGGCAGTGTAGCTGAGAAGACTCCTTCTGCAGGGGAGGTAAGAAGAAACTATGTTATCAGCTGTCTGAGGGAAAGGAGCAGACCCTCTGGAGTAGCAGGTCAGTATAGCTTAGAAGACTCCTGCAGGGAAGTAACAATGGATTATATTGTCAGTTGCCAGAGGAAGAAGGAGATTGAATCTCTTAACCCCTTAAGGACGCAGGACGTAAATGTACGTCCTGGTGAGGTGGTACTTAACGCACCAGGACGTACATTTTCGTCCTAAGCATTATCGAGGGCATCGGAGCGATGCCCGTGTCATGCGCGGCTGATCCCGGCTGCTGATCGCAGCCAGGGACCCGCCGGCAATGGCCGACGCCCGCGATCTCGCGGGCGTCCGCCATTAACCCCTCAGGTGCCGGGATCAATACAGATCCCCGCATCTGCGGCGGTTCGCGATTTAAATGAACGATCGGATCGCCCGCAGCGCTGCTGCGGGGATCCGATCATTCATAACGCCGCACGGAGGTCCCCTCTCCTTCCTCCGAGCGGCTCCTGGCGTCTCCTGCTCTGGTCTGTGATCGAGCAGACCAGAGCAGAAGATGACCGAAAACACTGATCTGTTCTATGTCCTATACATAGAACAGATCAGTATTAGCAATCATGGTATTGCTATGAATAGTCCCCTATGGGGACTATTCAAGTGTAAAAAAAAATGTAAAAAAATGTAAAAGTAAAAGTAAAAAAAAAGTGAAAAATCCCCTCCCCCCAATAAAAAAGTAAAACGTCCGTTTTTTCCTATTTTACCCCCAAAAAGCGTAAAAAACATTTTTTATAGACATATTTGGTATCGCCGCGTGCGTAAATGTCCGAACTATTAAAATAAAATGTTAATGATCCCGTACGGTGAACGGCGTGAACGAAAAAAAATTAAAAAAGTCCAAAATTCCTACTTTTTTAATACATTTTATTAAAAAAAAATTATAAAAAAATTATTAAAAGTTTTTTATATGCAAATGTGGTATCAAAAAAAATTACAGATCATGGCGCAAAAAATGAGCCCCCATACCGCCACTTATACGGAAAAATAAAAAAGTTAGAGGTCATCAAAATAAAGGGATTATAAACGTACTAATTTGGTTAAAAAGTTTGTGATTTTTTTTAAGCGCAACAATAATATAAAAGTATATAATAATGGGTATCATTTTAATCGTATTGACCCTCAGAATAAAGAACACAAGTCACTTTTACCATAAATTGTACGGCGTGAAAACAAAACCTTCCAAAATTAGCAAAATTGCGTTTTTCGTTTTAATTTCCCCACAAAAATAGTGTTTTTTGGTTGCGCCATACATTTTATGATATAATGAGTGATGTCATTACAAAGGACAACTGGTCGCGCAAAAAACAAGCCCTCATACTAGTCTGTGGATGAAAATATGAAAGAGTTATGATTTTTAGAAGGCGAGGAGGAAAAAATGAAAACGTAAAAATTAAATTGTCTGAGTCCTTAAGGCCAAAATGGGCTGAGTCCTTAAGGGGTTAAAGGGGTACTGCCCCAGCATTCTGAACATTTTGTTCTGAACGCTTGGAGCGGGAGGTCGTGACGTCACGGCCACACCCCTCGTGACTTCTCACCACGCCCCCTCAATGCAAATCTATGGGAGGGGGCGTGGGGGCTGTCACACCCCCTCCCACAGTCTTGCATTGAGGGGGTGTGATGTGACATCACGAGGGGCGTGGCCGTTACGCCACGACCCCAGCCAACTGCACCCAGCATTCTAAACGAATGCCGGGTGCTGCACACAGCAGCGGGACCCTGGCGATCAGACATCTTATCACCTATCCAAAGGATAGGGGGTAAGATGTCTAGGGGCAGAGAACCCCTTTAAGAGGCTGTCATACAGCACAAGGAGACACACAGAATAAAAAATAATGAATAATTTATACCTTTATAATAGAAAGATTGTGTGTTACTTTAAAACAAAGTTAGAACTAAAAGGATGACATAATTTCAGAACGGTTAGTATGACAATGATTTATGGAATAAGATCTTTAAAGCATACCTACAATGCTTGTAAATACATTTCCCTCACCTCCATGCAGCCTGTAGTTCTTTTATTACCATTTTCTGACTTCCCTTCCCTTTATATACTGCTATGGCTGCCTTAGGAGTGATTGCTATTGCTGTTCTTTCTCACATGTCCAATCCAAGTGATACTAATCTGTCCTCCTACTTCTTTCCCTTTCCTTTTCCTCCAATACAGTTGATCGCTCCTTCCTGTTACATGCTCTTGAATACCTTTTGGGTGACAGTCTTGGCTCCCTCCTGGATCTCCTCATACTTCACCAATTGTACAATTAGTGTCTCCCACTCGCATATCGCCTCTCCACCTCGCCTTCTCTCTCCTGGAGTCTCCCAAGGTTTTGTTTCGGGACTCTTACTCTTCTCCATCTATACTTTTGGAAGGATCATAAACTTTAGGCTTATGACGTTTACATCTACAGTGGGGCAAAAAAGTATTTAGTCAGCCACCAATTGTGCAAGTTCTGCCACTTAAAAAGCTGACAAAGGCCTGTAATTGTCATCATAGGTATACCTCAACTATTGTTACGCCGAGCGCTCCGGGTCCCCGCTCCTCCCCGGAGCGCTCGCTTCACTCCCCTCGCTGCAGCGCTCCGGTCACGTCCTCTGACCCGGGGCGCTGCGATTCCGCTGCCAGCCGGGGTGCGATTCGCGATGCGGGTAGCGCCCGCTCGCGATGCGCACCCCGGCTCCCCTACCTGACTCGCTCTCCGTCTGTTCTGTCCCGGCGCGCGCGGCCCCGCTCCCTAGGGCGCGCGCGCGCCGGGTCTCTGCGATTTAAAGGGCCACTGCGCCGCTGATTGGCGCAGTGGTTCCAATTAGTGTGTTCACCTGTGCACTTCCCTATATCACCTCACTTCCCCTGCACTCCCTTGCCGGATCTTGTTGCCATTGTGCCAGTGAAAGCGTTCCTTGTGTGTTCCTAGCCTGTGTTTCCAGACCTTCTGCCGTTGCCCCTGACTACGATCCTTGCTGCCTGCCCCGACCTTCTGCTACGTCCGACCTTGCTTCTGCCTACTCCCTTGTACCGCGCCTATCTTCAGCAGCCAGAGAGGTGAGCCGTTGCTAGTGGATACGACCTGGTCACTACCGCCGCAGCAAGACCATCCCGCTTTGCGGCGGGCTCTGGTGAAAACCAGTAGTGGCTTAGAACCGGTCCACTAGCACGGTCCACGCCAATCCCTCTCTGGCACAGAGGATCCACTACCTGCCAGCCGGCATCGTGACAGTAGATCCGGCCATGGATCCCGCTGAAGTTCCTCTGCCAGTTGTCGCTGACCTCACCACGGTGGTCGCCCAGCAGTCACAACAGATAGCGCAACAAGGCCAACAGCTGTCTCAACTGACCGTTATGCTACAACAGTTACTACCACAGCTTCAGCAGTCATCTCCTCCGCCAGCTCCTGCACCTCCTCCGCAGCGAGTGGCCGCTCCTGGGATACGCTTATCCTTGCCGGATAAATTTGATGGGGACTCTAAGTTTTGCCGTGGCTTTCTTTCCCAATGTTCCCTGCATCTGGAGATGATGTCGGACCTGTTTCCCACTGAAAGGTCTAAGGTGGCTTTCGTAGTCAGCCTTCTGTCCGGAAAAGCCCTGTCATGGGCCACACCGCTCTGGGACCGCAATGACCCCGTCACTGCCTCTGTACACTCCTTCTTCTCGGAAATCCGAAGTGTCTTTGAGGAACCTGCCCGAGCCTCTTCTGCTGAGACTGCCCTGTTGAACCTGGTCCAGGGTAATTCTTCCGTTGGCGAGTATGCCGTACAATTCCGTACTCTTGCTTCAGAATTGTCCTGGAATAATGAGGCCCTCTGCGCGACCTTCAAAAAAGGCCTATCCAGCAACATTAAAGATGTTCTGGCCGCACGAGAAACTCCTGCTAATCTACATGAACTTATTCACCTAGCCACTCGCATTGACATGCGTTTTTCCGAAAGGCGTCAGGAACTCCGCCAAGATATGGACTCTGTTCGCACGAGGCGTTTCTTCTCCTCGGCTCCTCTCTCCTCTGGTCCCCTGCAATCTGTTCCTGTGCCTCCCGCCGTGGAGGCTATGCAGGTCGACCGGTCTCGCCTGACACCTCAAGAGAGGACACGACGCCGTATGGAGAACCTCTGCCTGTACTGTGCTAGTACCGAACACTTCCTGAGGGATTGTCCTATCCGTCCTCCCCGCCTGGAAAGACGTACGCTGACTCCGCACAAAGGTGAGACAGTCCTTGATGTCTACTCTGCTTCTCCACGTCTTACTGTGCCTGTGCGGATGTCTGCCTCTGCCTTCTCCTTCTCTACAGTGGCCTTCTTGGACTCTGGATCTGCAGGAAATTTTATTTTGGCCTCTCTCGTCAACAGGTTCAACATCCCCGTGACCAGTCTCGCCAGACCCCTCTACATCAATTGTGTAAATAATGAAAGATTGGACTGTACCATACGTTTCCGCACGGAGCCCCTTCTTATGAGCATCGGATCTCATCATGAGAGGATTGAACTTTTGGTCCTCCCCAATTGCACCTCGGAAATTCTCCTTGGACTTCCCTGGCTTCAACTTCATTCCCCAACCCTGGATTGGTCCACTGGGGAGATCAAGAGTTGGGGGTCCTCTTGTTCCAAGAACTGTCTAAAACCGGTTCCCAGTAACCCTTGCCGTAACTCTGTGGTTCCTCCAGTAACCGGTCTCCCTAAGGCCTATATGGACTTCGCGGATGTTTTCTGCAAAAAACAAGCTGAGACTCTACCTCCTCACAGGCCTTATGATTGCCCTATCGACCTCCTCCCGGGCACTACTCCACCCCGGGGCAGAATTTATCCTCTCTCTGCCCCAGAGACTCTTGCCATGTCCGAATACGTCCAGGAGAATCTTAAAAAGGGCTTTATCCGTAAATCCTCCTCTCCTGCCGGAGCCGGATTTTTCTTTGTGTCCAAAAAAGATGGCTCCCTACGTCCTTGCATTGACTACCGCGGTCTTAATAAAATCACGGTTAAGAACCGCTACCCCTTACCCCTCATCTCTGAACTCTTTGATCGCCTCCAAGGTGCCCACATCTTTACTAAATTGGACTTAAGAGGCGCCTATAACCTCATCCGCATCAGAGAGGGGGACGAGTGGAAAACGGCATTTAACACCAGAGATGGACACTTTGAGTATCTGGTCATGCCCTTTGGCCTGTGCAACGCCCCTGCCGTCTTCCAAGACTTTGTCAATGAAATTTTTCGTGATCTGTTATACTCTTGTGTTGTTGTATATCTGGACGATATCCTAATTTTTTCTGCCAATCTAGAAGAACACCGCCAGCATGTCCGTATGGTTCTTCAGAGACTTCGTGACAACCAACTCTATGCCAAAATTGAGAAATGTCTGTTTGAATGCCAATCTCTTCCTTTTCTAGGATATTTGGTCTCTGGCCAGGGACTACAGATGGATCCAGACAAACTTTCTGCCGTCTTAGATTGGCCACGCCCCTCCGGACTCCGTGCTATCCAACGCTTTTTGGGGTTCGCCAATTATTACAGGCAATTTATTCCACATTTTTCTACCATTGTGGCTCCTATCGTGGCTTTAACCAAAAAAAATGCTGATCCCAAGTCCTGGCCTCCTCAAGCAGAAGACGCCTTTAAACGACTCAAGTCTGCCTTTTCTTCGGCTCCCGTCCTCTCCAGACCTGACCCTTCCAAACCCTTCCTATTGGAGGTTGATGCCTCCTCAGTGGGAGCTGGAGCTGTTCTTCTACAAAAAAATTCTTCCGGGCATGCTGTCACTTGTGGTTTTTTCTCTAGGACCTTCTCTCCAGCGGAGAGGAACTACTCCATCGGGGATCGAGAGCTTCTAGCCATTAAATTAGCACTTGAGGAATGGAGGCATCTGTTGGAGGGATCAAGTTCTCCTGTTATTATCTACACCGACCACAAGAACCTCTCCTACCTCCAGTCTGCCCAACGGCTGAATCCTCGCCAGGCCCGGTGGTCTCTGTTCTTTGCCCGATTTAATTTTGAGATTCACTTTCGTCCTGCCGATAAGAACATTAGGGCCGATGCTCTCTCTCGTTCCTCGGATGCCTCAGAAGTTGAACTCTCTCCGCAACACATCATTCCACCTGACTGCCTGATCTCCACTTCTCCTGCCTCCATCAGGCAGACTCCTCCAGGAAAGACCTTTGTTTCTCCTCGCCAACGCCTCGGAATCCTCAAATGGGGTCACTCCTCCCATCTCGCAGGTCATGCGGGTATCAAGAAATCTGTGCAACTCATCTCCCGCTTCTATTGGTGGCCGACTCTGGAGACGGATGTTGTGGACTTTGTGCGAGCCTGCACTATCTGTGCCCGGGATAAGACTCCTCGCCAGAAGCCCGCTGGTTTTCTTCATCCTCTGCCTGTCCCCGAACAGCCTTGGTCTCTGATTGGTATGGATTTTATTACTGATTTACCCCCTTCCCGTGGCAACACTGTTATTTGGGTGGTCGTTGATCGATTCTCCAAAATGGCACATTTCATCCCTCTTCCTGGTCTTCCTTCTGCGCCTCAGTTGGCTAAACAATTTTTTGTACACATTTTTCGTCTTCACGGGTTGCCTACGCAGATTGTCTCGGATAGAGGCGTCCAATTCGTGTCTAAATTCTGGAGGGCTCTCTGTAAACAACTCAAGATTAAATTAAATTTTTCTTCTGCATATCATCCCCAGTCCAATGGACAAGTAGAAAGAATTAACCAGATCTTGGGTGATTATTTGCGACATTTTGTTTCCTCCCGCCAGGATGACTGGGCAGATCTCCTCCCATGGGCCGAATTCTCGTATAACTTCAGGGTCTCTGAGTCTTCCTCCAAATCCCCATTTTTCGTGGTGTACGGCCGTCACCCTCTTCCCCCCCTCCCTACTCCCTTGCCCTCTGGTCTGCCCGCTGTGGATGAAATTTCTCGTGACCTTTCCATCATATGGAGAGAGACCCAAAATTCTCTCTTACAGGCTTCATCACGCATGAAGAAGTTCGCGGATAAGAAAAGAAGAGCCCCTCCCGTTTTTTCCCCTGGAGACAAGGTATGGCTCTCCGCTAAATATGTCCGCTTCCGTGTCCCTAGCTACAAGTTGGGACCACGCTATCTTGGTCCTTTCAAAATTTTGTGTCAAATTAATCCTGTCTCTTATAAACTTCTTCTTCCTCCTTCTCTTCGTATCCCTAATGCCTTTCACGTCTCTCTTCTCAAACCACTCATCCTCAACCGTTTTTCTCCCAAATCTGTTCCTCCCACTCCTGTTTCCGGCTCCTCGGACATCTTCTCGGTCAAAGAAATCTTAGCTGCCAAAAAGGTCAGAGGGAAAAATTTTTTTTTAGTGGACTGGGAGGGTTGTGGTCCTGAAGAGAGATCCTGGGAACCTGAGGACAACATCCTAGACAAAAGTCTGCTCCTCAGGTTCTCAGGCTCTAAGAAGAGGGGGAGACCCAAGGGGGGGGGTACTGTTACGCCGAGCGCTCCGGGTCCCCGCTCCTCCCCGGAGCGCTCGCTTCACTCCCCCCGCTGCAGCGCTCCGGTCACGTCCTCTGACCCGGGGCGCTGCGATTCCGCTGCCAGCCGGGGTGCGATTCGCGATGCGGGTAGCGCCCGCTCGCGATGCGCACCCCGGCTCCCCTACCTGACTCGCTCTCCGTCTGTTCTGTCCCGGCGCGCGCGGCCCCGCTCCCTAGGGCGCGCGCGCGCCGGGTCTCTGCGATTTAAAGGGCCACTGCGCCGCTGATTGGCGCAGTGGTTCCAATTAGTGTGTTCACCTGTGCACTTCCCTATATCACCTCACTTCCCCTGCACTCCCTTGCCGGATCTTGTTGCCATTGTGCCAGTGAAAGCGTTCCTTGTGTGTTCCTAGCCTGTGTTTCCAGACCTTCTGCCGTTGCCCCTGACTACGATCCTTGCTGCCTGCCCCGACCTTCTGCTACGTCCGACCTTGCTTCTGCCTACTCCCTTGTACCGCGCCTATCTTCAGCAGCCAGAGAGGTGAGCCGTTGCTAGTGGATACGACCTGGTCACTACCGCCGCAGCAAGACCATCCCGCTTTGCGGCGGGCTCTGGTGAAAACCAGTAGTGGCTTAGAACCGGTCCACTAGCACGGTCCACGCCAATCCCTCTCTGGCACAGAGGATCCACTACCTGCCAGCCGGCATCGTGACAACTATGAGAGACAGAATGAGAAAAATAAATCCATAATATCACATTGTCTGATTTTTAAAGAATTTATTTGCAAATGATGGTGGGAAATAAATATTTGGTCGATAACAAAAGTTAATCTCAATACTTTGTTATATACCCTTTGTTGGTAATGACAAATGTGAAACATTATCTGTAAGTCTTCACAAGGTTTTCACACACTGTTGCTGGTATTTTTGCCCATTCCTCCATGCAGATCTCCTCTAGAGCAGTGATGTTTTGCGGCTGTCGCTGGGCAACACGGACTTTCAACTCCCTCCAAAGGTTTTCTATGGGGTTGAGATCTGGAGACTGGTTAGACTACTCCAGGACCTTAAAATGCTTCTTACGAAGCCACTCCTTCCTTGCCCAAGCGGTGTGTTTGGGATCATTGTCATGCTGAAAGACCCAGCCACATTTCATCTTCAATGCCCTTGCTGATGGAAGGAGGTTTTCCCTCAAAATCTCACGATACATGGCCCCATTCATTCTTTCCTTTACACGGATCAGTCGTCCTCATCCCTTAGCAGGAAAACAGCCCCAAAGCATGATGTTTCCATCCTCATGCTTCACAGTAGGTATGGTGTTCTTTGGATGCAACTCAGCATTCTTTTTCCTCCAAACACGACGAGTTGAGTTTTTGGCCACATGACATTCTCCCAATCCTCTTCTGGATCATCCAAATGCTCTCTAGCAAACTTCAGAAGGGCCCAGACATGTACTGGCTTTAGCAGGGGGACACGTCTGGCACTCCATGATTTGAGTCCCTGGTAGCGTAGTGTGTTACTGATGGTAGCCTTTGTTACTTTGGTCCCAGCTCTCCTCAGGTAATTCACTAGGCCCTCCGTGTGGTTCTGGGATTTTTGCTCACCGTTCTTGTAATCATTTTGACACCACAGTGGTCTTGTATGTCTTCCATTTTCTAATAATTGCTCCCACAGTTGATTTCTTCACACCAAGCTGCCTGCCTATTGCAGATTCAGTCTTCCCAGCATTGTGCAAGTCTACAATTTTGTTTCTGGCATCCTTCGAAAGCTCTTTGGTCATAGCCATAGTGGAGTTTGGAGTGTAACTGTTTGCAGTTGTGAACAGGTATACTGATAAGTTCAAACAGGAGCCATTAGTACAGGTAATGAGTGGAGGACAGACAAGACTCTTAAAGAAGTTGTTACAGGTCTGTGAGAGCCAGAAATCTTGCTTGTTTGTAGGTGACCAAATACTTATTTTTCACCATAATTTGCAAATAAATTCTTAAAAAATCAGACAATGTGATTTTATGGTTTTTTTTCCTCATAATTTATCTCATAGTTGAGGTATACCTATGATGAACATTACAGCCTCTCTCATCTTTTTAAGTTGGAGAACTTGCACAATTGGTGGCTGACTAAATACTTTTTTGCCCCACTGTAACTCTCCGGTCTCTTCTGTCCTTGATCTCATAGTGCCTGTTGGATATATCTTTCTTTTTCTCCTCCTGCTTTCTAAAAGTAAACATGGAGAAATTAGAATTGCCATCTTTCCCCTGTCTCACTCACTCCACCCCCCACCAATCTACCAGTTACTGTCAATGTTTCCTCTCTCTTCCCAGTCCTACAGATCTTCTGCCCTTAGATAACCTTACAGCACATCCAGACCCTACCACCTCAAAAACATTTTTCAAGTGCAAACTTTTCTCAACACTGACTTGTCAAAAATGCTAGACTTTCCCTTATCATCTCCTCGCCCTTGTTTGGACTACTGCAACATCCCACTTTGTGGACTTCTTTTTAACACTTTTGCTCCCCTCCAATCCATCCTCAACTCTGCTGCCCGACTCCTCCACCTCTCCCCTCACTTCTCCTTTGCCTCTCCCCTTTGTCAATCCTTTCACTGGCTATCTGTTGCTCAGTGAATGCAGTTTAAGTTTTTAACAATGAAATTCAAGCTATCCACAACCTGTCCTCTCCATACGTCTCTGACCTGAACTCCTGATATCACCCTTTAAAGGGGTACTCCGGTGGGGGAAAAAAATAATTTTTTAAATCAACTGGTAACAAAAAAAACTCTTGGTGGAAAACCAAAGAATATGAGGAGTGCCTATATTAAAACATAGCTTTTACTAAATCATTTAAAATAGTATAAATGCTGCATCCAGTGTGGATGACTGTGCGCAATTACCGGACAAACATACAGAAAATGATCTCAATACTCATAATGGGTTATGGGATCGAATATGCCCAAAAAGTTGAGTACAGAGATATTAAAATTGTATTAAATGCTATCACACATTATGTTATCATAAGGTTTCTCGACGCGTTTCTGCCGAAATGCCTCGTCATCCTCATGGGAAACCCTTATAGAGTGTTTATATATGTATAATATTGCTTCAATAGTCAATTGCCAAACAAAACCCTGATACAGGTCCGATGCTTATAATGTCAAGCAAGCTTAGAACCAAATTGCTGTAGAGATAGCCGCAGGACATCTGGTACCTAGAAAGAAAGAGAGGGCACCATATAGTATATAGTGGGGGACATCCATATTCACTTTTCAACAATTCCCCCTCGGCCTCTACTCACATACAGACAATGCTGCCTAGGTGTACTTTTTTTCAGGTGTACCTAGGCACCTGAACCCCATATTCTTTGGTTTTCCACCAAGAGTTTTTTTTGTTACCATTTGTTAAGATTGAATGGGAGCAGTGGGTCATCTGCTGGGCCCTTATAATTTGAGCAGTTATCTAATTCATTAAATCAACTGGTGCCAGAAAGTTAAACAGGTTTATAACTCACTTTGATGTAAAAATCTTAATCCTTCCTTTTCAGCCCTGTATGCTCCAGAGGCATTTGTAAAGTTCTTTCCAGTCTGACCACAGTGCTCTCTGCTGACACCTCTGTCCATGTCAGGAACTGTCCAGAGCAGGATAAAGTGCTATGGGAATTTGTTCCTGCTATGGACAGTTCCTGACATGGACAGAGGTGTCAGCAGAGAGCACTGTGGTCAGACTGGAAAGAACTTTACAAATTCCTCTGGAGCATACAGCAGCTGAAAAGTACTGGAAGGATTAAGATTTTTACATAGAAGTAATTTACAAATCTGTTTAACTTTCTGGCACCAGTTTATTTAAAAAATTCCACCAGAGTACCCCTTTAATGGTGCTCACAAGATCTCCACCTGTGGTCTCCCCTTGTCCGCTTCTCACACAAATATTTCCAAGACTTCTCTTATGCTTCCCCCATATTTTGAGATTCCCAACTCCAACGCATAAGACCCTCACCCACCATCAAATGCTTCAGAAAACCTAAAACCTATAATAACCCCAACGCTATTTTAGGGCTGTATGTTCTGACCTTTGATTCATGAATAGAATTTCAGAAAGGCAAGGAAAACTTTAATACACAGGCTAATCAGAACAATAAATAGCGGAGGTGATCTAGTAATACTGAATTTTATGCCATTCTCTATCTGCAGAAAAAGAGATAACACCTCCTATTGGTTTATAATAGCCGCCATTAATGGCTGACACCTTTAGAATTCTGGCATCAAGATCATTCTGACACATCCCACTCCCACAAGTAGAGAACTCCGAAGCTTAAATGCCTGTGTTTGTGGGTCATTTTTTGCACGTGGCCTCAGTTGCATTTTGCTTATTGACCCCTAATATTTACCAAATTAAATTTACATGGTTAAAAGTGTATTTTTCTCTCCTTTATATTTTTGGTGAGCTATTAAACCTGCCTAAACAAACTCCTCTGACCCTGAACAAACTAATATTCTACGGTGCGGCCTTCTTGAATCCTTTCCAAAACCCACAAGTGGGAGAGGATCTTGGACCTCCTCCCAGAACAAAGCCAGCCTTTACTCTGGAGGCCACCTAAGGGATCAAAAGCAGTGACGTACCCTCATAATTTATTGTAGCTTATGGTTTGCTAGTCCTGACTTCTAGCAACATAGGAAACTCTGGGATCAGAAGGTGATATGGCTAAACTACGCAGGATGTCTTAAACAGATGTCTATAAGATGTTAAGAGGGGTTTCTAATAAAGAATTTTTGTAAATCCTAATTTATTCTGAAAAATAGTCCTGTGATGGTGGTGGGATACCATGTGGGTAGTAAAAGGGGTACTCCGCCCTTAGACATCTTATCCCCCTATTCAAAAGATAGGGGATAAGATGTCTGATCGTGGGGGTCCTGCCGCTGGGATCTCCCGCGATCTCTCCTGCAGCACGTGCTTGTCATCAGCTGCACGGAGTGAAGATCTCTCTGTGCTGATGACTCACGATACAGGGGCCCGTCAAGCCCCGCCCCCTCAATGCAAGACTATGGGAGGGGGTGTGGCGGCCATCATGGCAGTTGCTGGCAATGTAGATTCCTCAACATTGAAATTGCAACACCAAGAAGGCATGGAGTTATGAAAATCACATGATTGATAGATATGTCAATTATATGCAAATGATTAAATAATGGAGAAACGGAACAGTTCAAACATCTTGATCTATTCACTATTGAGCATGAGCGCCATGTGCAGAAATACACGCACTTACACTCCTTGGCATTCTATCAATGAGGTTATTATTGGTTGTCTAAGGAATGTTCTGCCACACTGAATAAACTTGGGCACTCAAATCATCAAGATCTACTGTTGGAAGCCCCCTTTACAAATGCGGACTATTGATGTGCTTGATGGGAGACAAGTCTGGTGGCGCTGTAGGTCATGGTAGCTTGTTTAGGCCACCCAGGCTGCTCACAGTAGCATGAACAATATGCAGCCTTGTGATGTTGTGTGAAAAGGCGGCTACTGGGACAGAAATATGGCTGTACCACTTGTTCCAAACCAAACTAATTCAACGCCAAGCTGTAAGTTTACCTAAAATCAAGACTAGAGGAGCCCAGGGGCTTGGGAGTAGGAACAGTGTGGCGTTTTCTCATGAAGGCCTCTTCATGGCGTTGCCTACATGGTCCCCAGACCAATCTCTGGCTATCATTGTGCCTAAACAAAAATGGGACTCATCGCTTAAGAAGATAGGCCTCCATTCCAGCCTTTGTTGCCATCTTTCTCTGCAACATGATAGCCTTTAAGAGCAGTGACATAAGGTCATTGAAACACCTGTAGCCATACATTTGCCTTTTAGCCCAATGTCGTGCAAGCGCCTTCTGATGGTTTGTGTAGACACTGTAGCCCAATGTTGTGCATCTTTTGATGGTTCTTGTAGACACTGTAGCCCAATGTTGTGCATCTTTTGATGGTTCTTGTAGACACTGTAGCCCAATGTTGTGTATCTTTTAATGGTTCATGTAGACACTGTAGCACAATGTTGTGCATCTTCTGATGGTTCGTGTAGACACTGTAGCACAATGTTGTGCATCTTGTGATGGTTCGTGTAGACACTGTAGCCCAATGTTGTGCATCTTTTGATGGTTCGTGTAGACACTGTAGCACAATGTTGTGCATCTTTTTATGGTTCGTGTAGACACTGTAGCACAATGTTGTGCATCTTCTGATGGTTTGTGTAGACACTGTAGCACAATGTTGTGCATCTTTTGATGGTTCGTGTAGACACTGTAGTCCAATGTTGTGCATCTTCTGATGGTTTGTGTAGACACTGTAGCACAATGTTGTGCATCTTCTGATGGTTTGTGTAGACATTGTAGCCCAATGTTGTGCATCTTTTGATGGTTCGTGTAGACACTGTAGCACAATGTTGTGCATCTTTTGATGGTTCGTGTAGACACTGTAGTCCAATGTTGTGCATCTTCTGATGGTTTGTGTAGACACTGTAGCACAATGTTGTGCATCTTTTGATGGTTTGTGTAGACACTGTTTGATGCCCTTGGCATGGTTTATGTCCTCCAATTTCTCTTGAAGTACAAAATAGACTACCCTCCATGTTTCTTTTTGAGGTTTTCCTTTGTGCACCTGTTGCTTCATCCCAGTCCGAAATACAGGGATACGCAACGGTGAGCAGCGCTGACAGTAGATTGCTACACTTGTAGCAGTCTACTGGACTAATTAACCAAGGTCCCTCAGTTCTAAAGTCCCTCTCAAGTGGCGACAACTGGCCCATCAATGATCAGGAGAAACCAACAATTGCATTGTACTGACTTGATCCGATTTCTGAGGTTTCATGTAGCTAAAAAAAAATGTATTTCGTATTTATACCATTGAAGCCTTTCCACAGGTTGGACCTAGGTGCTTGAACATTTGATCATTTGCAGATCTAAGCAACATATGCTACTTCCTCAAAATGCGTAACCTTACGGCTTGTCCTTCTTGGTGTCGAAATTGCAGTGTTGAGGAGTGTATATACAGCAGATGACAACCACCTGTAACAGCTGGGATCGCAGATAACTCCAGTTCTGGCCATTTACCTCGTAGATTACATAGTCAATGATGGCTGCACTTCTAACTAATGGTGAAAGGAGTAGGGTTAGGCTGTGTAATAGGATCACAGTAACACAACACCCTGCAAGGCATTAGTATATTGGTTAAGTGATTGCATTTAAATGTAAAAATGACATGTTAATGACACGTACACTTTAATGACACATACACTTTGTTAATGATACGTACACTTAAATACTACTGGTGCACTATATAAGGAACAAAAATGCAAACAAAAATCCTATGCTTCTTTTTTTAGTTGCTATCTTGCCTTGCTTAGGCCAATGTAGGGCTGGGCAGTATGACCAAATATGTGTATCATGGTACTTTTTTTTACTTACGGCGGTTCCATGGTATATAACGGTATTTTCACCCCCCCCCCCCCAAATCACGTGACTCGCCAGCGCTGTTCTGCCCTAGCCCAACCCCCCCCCCCCTCACAATCATGTGACCCACCAGCACTGTTCTGCTCAGCCCAGCGGGGCACTACTTATGTCAAGCACTGCCCTCCTCCTCTTTGTTGGGGGCCGCCGGGCGCTGGAACTCACTGTATGCCAGAGGTCTCCAACCTGCAGACCTCCAGTTGTTGCAAAACTACAAATCCCAGCATGCGGACATGCCGGGAGTTGTAGTTTTTCAACAGCTGGAGGTCCGCAGGTTTGAGACCACTGCTGTACGCTGTATCCCTATGCCCGGGCTGCAAAAGATACAGAAAATAAACTGCCGGACAGCCGTCAGCCTATCACCAGCCACAGCGATGTCCCGCCCCTGCCAGTGATAGGCTGAGCCCAATGTCATGTAAGAAGCCGGCCGGCCGTTGGCTGTCCGGGCATGCTGGGAGCTGTAGTTTTACAACATCTGGAGGTCTGCAGGTTGGAGACCACTGGCGTACAGTGAGTTCCAGCGCCCGGCGGCCCCCAACAAAGAGGAGGAGGGCAGTGCTTGACATATGTGAGTAGTACCCCGCTGGGCTGATAATTAGTTGGGGGGAGCAGAACAGTGCTGGCGGATAACATAGGATTAGTTCCCCGATGTGGGGACAGCGCTGCGCTGGGTTGATAATACATTCCCGAGGGGGACGGGCCCAACCGGTATTGCAATATGGGGTAAAATTCATATCGTGCAGCCCAATAAATTTGGTATTCGGTATGAACCGGTATACCGCCCAGCCCTAGGCCAATGTTTCCTAAACAGGGGGCCTCCAGCTGCTGCAAAACTACAACTTTCAGTATGCCTGTATTCCATACAGAGGCACCCAGATAAAAAGTATACCATGCAAGATATATATATATATATTTTTTTTCAGGTATATGTGCCACTGTATTGCATTTGTTAAATGTGTATTTCAGGAGCTTTTCCCATCAAATGCATTTATTGGAGACATTTTAGTGTAGAGAGAGTTTATCTGAGCATTGTCTGAAAGTTAAAGCTTATCTGTCATTTCACAAGAAAAATAAATAAATAAATAGTGCTTCTATATGTTACTCACTAGGTCATGCAGATGCTTTACATGTCTATTTTTTGTGTCTAGCTTCTGTATCCCTCTGTTCTGCTCACTTATTCGGACATCCACTGCTTAGGAAGGGGCGTGTCCCTAACTCACTGTGCATTCGCTTTCTCCGTGAGTCTGCTGTGCTGTGCTGGGTCTTTTCATCCAATCACTGCAGGCTGCTCTGTCACCCCTCCTCTCTGTTTTCACTCTGCAGTTTGATAGACAGGACAGGAGTGAGCACAGATAAGTGCTAGTCCCGCTCTCACTTTTTGGATGTTATCCCAGCCTGTGCTTCAGCTGGCTCCAAAGATGATGCTGCAGCCGAACAAGATTGTGTTCTGGATGGTATGGGAACCCCTAATGTGTTGTTTTTTGTTTTTTTTTTGCCATGATTTCTATAAAAAGGAGATAACCTTTTCTTATGAAGTATATTAGAAATGTTAAAGGGGTACTCCGGCGCTTAGACATCATATCCCCTCCAAAGGACCCCCGTGATCTTGCAAACCAGTCTGATTATTGTCGATCACAGGGCCGGAGCATTGTGATGTCTCTGCTCCGCCCCTGTGTGATGTCACGCTCCGCCCCCTCAATGCAAGCCTATGGGAGGGGGCTTGATAGCTACCACGCCCCCTCCCATAGGCTTGCATTGAGGGGCGTGACGTCACACGGTGGCGGAGTCGTGACGTCACCTCTCCGTGGTCGGGAGCCGAAGCCTCCAGCGTTTCCGGAAGCCGCAACATGTGGGTCCTGCAGCAGAGATCCCGGGGGTCCCCAGCGGCGGGACCCCCGCGATCTGACATCTTATCCCCTATCCTTTGGATAGGGGATAAGATGTCTAGGGGCGGAGTACCCCTTTAATGTTCTGCCAAGACGTACAACATATAAAAAGTTTTTGCATCTGACAGTGCCCATTTAAAGACTAAGGGGGAGATTTATCAAAACCTGTGCAGAGGAAGAGTGGTGCAGTTGCCCACAGCAACCAATCAGATTGCTTCTTTCATTTTCCACAGGCCTCTAAAGAGGCCTGTGGAAAATGAAAGAAGCAATCTGATTGGTTGCTATGGGCAACGGCACCACTCTACCTCTGCACAGGTTTTGATAAATCTCCCCAAATGTACATCTAAAATGCTCAATGAAGCAACTTTTCCATGAACGTGCATTGCTTTGTGTATACAGTTCTTATGCAAATCAATGTAGCAAATGCCCTCTCTCCTTATCCTATGGGGGGCAGGGGTCTCTCGCGATCGCAGGGTTTGTAGTTTGTAACACTAGAGCACTAAACACAATACAGTAGGATATTTTTTTTTATCATGATTTGCCACAAATTTGCTTTTTAATTGTTGTAACTTCATGGCAACTGGAACGCCAAAACAAACCGGACGCAAAAGTTTACGTTCCCCTATGCTGCGCACATACCACGCAGTGCTTTGTGAGAAGCCGATCCTCCTTTATGCTGACTCGACTGTTTGTAAACATCTAAGTGTTTGTATTAAGAAAAGTAACTTGAGAAGCGTAGAATATTTGGAACAAAAAGGTACAACGTTTAAACATCTTTAAACAATGCCATCCGAGTTACCCTTGATGTGAGCTTCAAAGCGAAATGAATCACAATTGTGAAAACATCAGCGGAATCAAGGCGAACTGTCATGTGATTATTTCATCTGTGTGTGGATGTGTAAAAGCAAACAAGCTTCAGAAATTTCCAAATGACCTGTGCGTTCCATATGTGCAGGACCCGGAGTCTTGCAGTGACTCAGAAGCAGGTTTTCACGAAAGAAAGAAAAAAGATTGGAAAGATTTCTGTATGTGGATGATTGTAGCCAGGAGAATAAGGCTAAGTTCACACTGTGGACATTCAGCTGGCGGAATTCTGCTGCAGGATTCCGACTGCAACAGAGTCCCATTGTTTGTTTTTAAATGGGATCCAGCTGCCCTGTGCATACTGCAGAATTTCTGCAGCAAAATTCAGCCGAAAAATTGACATGTTGATTTTTCGAACAGAATTCCGCCAGACTGCATTGCCATCTATGAGACGACGCATGTCCGCGCAGTCCTGGCGTAAGCGGAATTCCACCACTGCCATCTTGCCTGAGCTGTTTTTAAAGAGAAGTCAGAGATTTACAGCAGGACCCATGGACACAGACGACAGAAGACAGCAGCTATCCCATTCACATGAATAGGGAACATTACTGGGCATTCTCTGTTACCTTTCCAGAAGTTATTCTACAAGGTGTGAGAGACTGATCTGTGAGCAACAGCTATTGCGTGTGTACCTGTTATCTATATACTTTTTTCACCTTTCACTGTATTCCTAACTGTGCTGAGAAGAAAGGCATCTCTAGGAAACGACCCGTACAGAACAGGAAGTCTCAGCTTAATTTAAAGGGGTTATCCAGGAAAAAACTTTTTTATATATATCAACTGGCTCCAGAAAGTTAAACAGATTTGTAAATTACTTCTATTAAAAAATCTTAATCTTTTCAGTACTTATGAGCTGCTGAAGTTGAGTTGTCCTTTTCTGTCTAAGTGCTCTCTGATGACACGTGTCTCGGGAACCGCCCTGTTTAGAAGCAAATCCCCATAACAAACCTCTTCTACTCTGTGCAGTTCCTGAGACAAGCAGAGATGTCAGCAGAGAGCACTGTTGCCAGACAGAAAAGAACAACTCAACTTCAGCAGCTGATAATTATTGAAAGGATTAAGATTTTTTAATAGAAGTCATTTACTTTTTCCAGGGCATCTCAGACATCCAGATTGTTTCCTGTATGTTATAATTTTGGATGAACTGAAGAAATATTATATGGTGTCAGTTGTGCCCCGACCCCTTCTGGGTCTGATCAGCTCAATAAACAGAGCCGAATGGACCCAGAACAGCCGTGTGACCTTAGCCCTAGCATCAGTTGCACTTAAAGGGGTACGCCGCCCCTAGACATCTTATCCCCTATCCAAAGGATCTTGGCTGCAACACCCCAGACATGACTGGTGATGCGCGGCGGAGGCTCGTGACGTCAAGGCCAAGCCCCACTCATGATGTCACGGCCCGCCCCCTCAATGCAAGTCTATGTGAGGGGGTGTGACGTCCATCACGCCCCCTCCCATAGACTTGCATTGAGGGGGGGGCGTGGCTGTGACATCACGATCCTCCGGTGCTGCCCCCAGCGGCTGGACCCCCACGATCAGACATCTTATCCCCTATCCTGTGGTTAGGGGATAAGATGTCTAGGGGCGGAGTACCCCTTTTAATGCTTGTTATTTTGATGGAAGAAAATACCGGACATGTACTAGTTTTTTTCCTGTCAGAAATAACGGACATCGCAACGTCCATTATAATTTTAACATTGAAATCTATGGTGACGGGAGTAACCTCCCTTTGCAATCTTTAGTTTTTACATCCAATACAATCTGAATCATCCTAGTGAAGTGGAGTCACAGACAATGAATATGTAAATTGAGTCGGCGAAGTCCCGCCCCCTTTGCGCGATTCACTGAATTCAGCAGTGGATCTTCTGAGGGACATATCTTAGGACCTACTGGACTTATTAAAGTAAGTGACCCCTCATTGGACTCCTATTCACGCACACTATAAACCATTGTATTGCGTTTATTATGGGTGAACAGGCTGACAGTTTTCCTTTAAGGGGTTAAACACATTAGGGAATGCATCATTTTGAGGTCACCTTGAATTGAACGCATCCCTGAGGCATAAGGTACAGTGTTCCTCGTACCTCAAAAATGGGGCCACCCTCTGGGACTTCTAGGTTGAGTATGACTTTAAAGGGGTACTCCACTGGAAACCATATAACAGATTTGTAAATTACTTCTCTTTAAAAATCTTAATCCTTCCAGTACTTATCAGCTGCTATATTCTCCACAGGAAGTTCTTTTCTTTTTGAATTTATTTTCTGTATGACCACAGTGCTCTCTGCTGACACCTCTGTCCATTTTAGGAACTGTCCAGAGCAGTAGAGGTTTGCTATGGGAATTTGCTTGTACTCTGGACAGCAGAGAGCACTGTGGTCATACAGAAAGGAAATTTAAAAAGAAAAGAACTTCCTGTGGAGAATATAGCAGCTGATAAGTACTGGAAGGATTAAGATTTTTAAATAGAAGTAATTTACGAATCTGTTTATTTTTCTGGCACCAGTTGATTTAAAAAAAAAAATATTTCCCAGTGAAGTACAAGTGGTCCCTCAACATACGATGGTAATCCGTTCCAAATGGACCATCGTTTGTTGAAACCATCGCATGTTGAGGGATCCGTGCAATGTAAAGTATAGGACAGTGGTCTACAACCTGCGGATCTCCAGATGTTGCAAAACTACAACACCCAGCATGCCCGGACAGCCGTTGGCTGTCCGGGCATGCTGGGTGTTGTAGTTTTGCTACATCTGGAGGTCCGCAGGTTGAAGACCACTGGTATTGGAGGTTATACTCACCTGTCCCCGCCGCTCCGGACCGTCACCGCTGCCCTGGATGTCGCCTTCCATCGCTGTCTCCGCGTCCCCGTGGTGTCCCCGCCGCTCCGGCAAGGCCTCTGCTTCCCCGGCATCCTCGCTCTCCGTCACCGCCATCACGTCGCTATGCACGCCGCTCCTATTAGATGACGGGACGGCGTGCGCAGCGACGTGATGACGATGATGGAGAGCGCCGACGAAGCAGGGGATCCCGAAGAGGACGCGCCGGAGCCCCGAGGACAGGTAAGTGATCGTCAGCGGACCACACGGGGCACCGTAAACGGCTATCCGGTGGCAGCTGAAGCAGTCTGCGCTGCCAGATAGCCGTTTATGCGATGGCCCCGACATACAAAAGCATCGTATGTTGATGCTGCCTTCAACATGCGATGGTCTCTGAGAGTGATCGTATGTTGAAATGATCATATGTCGGGGCCATCGTAGGTCGGGGGGGGGGGTCACTGTACCCCTTTAAGGCAGTTTTATTTAAATTTTATTTTTTTATGGACCGTTTTCCATTAGACTGCGGCAGACAAATAACCCACTTCCACGTCTTTCCCTTCCAGCGCGGATATTTATTTTTGCTCTATCTGTGTTCCGTTTAATAAACAATAGCAACAGGAACATTCTCACCCGCAAATGTAAGGGAGCTTAATGCCGCCATAATAAATATATAAACTTGGACAGGTAGCTTCTGTCGTCTATTTTGTGCCCGTAGATTTGGAACAGTCTCCGTCCAGGAGTTTAATCCAACGTTATGTGATAGATCCATCCCACACTGAATAACCCCACTGGCTAAACTCAAGCTAACCCAGTCAGAGCCGTGTTTCATGCCAGATAATCATCAGCGAGGCAGCTCTGCTAGAGAAACAAATATAAAAAAAAAAATAAAATACTATAAAATAAAAAAAAATGGTTTCGAAATTCTACCGCTCCGAACAAACAAAACCAAACCGTATCGTCCAAATTACAAAGCTCGAGCGCTCGTGTTATCTGTTCACATTATTTTAGCTGGGTCATCGCTGGGAAAGATACGATACCTTTTTAACTGTATAGACTGACTGGTAATTCATAATTTGAAAGACTATATGAAATAAAATAATGATAATGGTTAGATGTGGCGGTATTATTTCCTAGCATTTCAGTGCACGCTATTTACCATAGTAAGCATTGCGTAGATTAACACAAAAAGTGCCTCTATGTATTAAAATACACAAATAATTTGACATAGTTGTAAAAATAGTATCAGTCCTTTACTTTATCAAATTCTATGTCTCTTTCTCAAGTTAATTTAAACACAAGTATTCTTGGCAGATTATTATTATTATAATTATTATTACTTATGTATTTATTATTAATAAAATAATGATGATAATAATGCTTATTACTATTATCAATTTATTAATAATTAATACTTATATAATAATAATAATTAATAATAATAATGATTATTTTATTATTATTTATTTTTATCATTTTTTATTTTATATTTTGGGAGAGGTGTAACAGCATTGACAGGTCCCTAACTAGACTTGTACAACTATAGGAGTTATCTTTCATAGGTCCTAACAATGGCTCCCAGTGCTCATATACACTCAGGACTTATGGTAGGGCATGATTGTCCCATCAGCAGTAGAGCAAGATAATCATACAAGCACATCAAATGGTCTAATGTCACAAGCCAAAATCTATGGGAGTGGTAGCCCAGCAGAGAGTTGTAGTTGTTTTGCTAAGTGCCCAACAACAACACCACCTCAACCCCCCCCCTCCCCGCTGATCACTGATAACTGATCCCTGAACAGAGGGCCCCTCCTGTTGACTCAAAATGTCAAATAGGTCTTCTGAACTGGGTCTAGGTCTTCTAACCGTTTTAAGGACCCCTTGATGATATGCTCATCACAATGCATCCACCTCTTCTGAAACTCCCAACAATCAGCTGTAGACAGAAGGCAAAGGTTAAACTAAGTTTTTGGATTCCCTACAGCACCACTTGAGGAGAAATTAAGCATTACATGATGCACGATGGATTCAGTGGAGTCTAAGTGTTTCCCTAGTTTTCACACTTTATCCCGCTCCAGGATAGGTAAGCTGGACTTTGCTGCAAGGGAGACACTAGGTCACTGCCACAAGAGTGGTTCCAGTAATTCGCAGCTGGCCGGGCAAGCCAGAATGCCCTCGTGCCAAGCACTTGGGATACAGGCAGGTGAAGCGAGCTGGCACTATAGATGGTGTAAGTGCA
>NC_079196.1:28805044-28857544 GCF_029499605.1 Hyla sarda | reverse complement strand
CAACACCTCCTTTCTATTATGTCACTTGAATTACTGTAAGGCTAGGTTTACCTATATCCGGCTCCGGCAAAACTGGATGAAAATTGCCACAACTGATGCCAGAAGTACATCAGTTGGCATCAGTTTTGCATCATCCGGCGTCCAATTGTTTGTGATCGCCAGACAGGGGAACGCAGCATGATGTGTTCCCGTCTGTGCCGATCCGGCGAGTCCAATTATCCGGCGTCTAAACTGAGACACCTGATGATTGTGAACTGTCCCTTTCTAATGAATGAGATTGGTTCTGGCTTCAGCGCTGGAGGGAACTGACAACTGACGCCGGACATATGTAAAGGGGGCCTAAAAGGAAAGATCATGAGTCCTTTGGGGCTGTTTTTGTAGATGTTGGACCCAATATTGTCAGACGTGAACCCTTCATAAATTTTTTCGAGGATGCTCGTGTCTGCCATTGGGAGGTCTAACGCAGGTACATGCTCCAATGTTATTTTTACCCATCCTTAGGCAGATGTCCCAGACCCATCAGTACTTTCCATCTGCAGCACCTGTGTCCAGACACACCATGTAAATTATGTATACCGCCGCTCACTTCTTTGCTTGGCTCTGGCGTTGAATAATCTGGGTTTTTCATCAAAGATGGCGTTGTTCCTGTAGGTTAAACCTTGCTGCACTTTGCTCCCCCCCCCCCCCCCCAGGGTTATGAATGGACACATAGGTGTGTATGCTCCATGCACATAGCGCTTTTTTTTAAACATGGGTGCAAAATATATCTTCATGTAGAACGTCAAGTTATCAAAACCAGATGTGCAAAGTGGAACATTTCGCAGACATTAATAACATTACTTACCTGTAAGTTCTAAGCCGAGTTTTAACGGCTCTCAGTCGGTGCCAGAACTAACTGCCAATAAACTGCCAAGCATAGGCTGCTGGCAAGACTTACGTTTGGTAAGATTATGCGAGCACAGAACATTACAGTATCGATTCAGTAGAAACACCACCGCAAGCTCTTTGATGGCGACTTCAGTGAAACATATAATTACATTCTCTAGATATGTGTTTAACGCTCTGTATGGATTATGGATTCTGAACAAGCAATGTATGTATTATGTGATACAAAAAGCCGCTAGTTTTCAGGCTGCCTTGTGCGCAATCTGTGGGGTCAGGATTGAAATGGGTGCCAAGTGTGTGAGCAAATCCATGAGACTGTAGAAGCCTATGTAGTACTGAATTTCATTGGGTGGGATGCTTGTACTCTACGGGGACCTCTTATTCAATTGGCATCATCTTGAGATTTTTGCAATTGGTATGTAATTCATATAATTATTCCTCGGGTGGAGATTTTAGATTTAAAAGTAATGAAGACAATTTCCACCTTACGGGTACGTTCACACACACACATAATCCGCTGCAGGTTTGGCTACCTTTTGACTTCCATGGGTCCGCAGCAAATCTGCCATAGTCGATGATTTGCAAATTGTGACCAATTGGAAGTCAATACGTAGCAAAATAACACATCAATTCTGCAGCAAAATATATATATATATATATATATATATGTGTGTGTGTGTGTGTACATACCCCTCTACTGTTCATACGTACATGCAAATTTTTTTGCATAGAGATAACATGAGCAGCAATATACAGATAGAGCTGGAGGGGAGGTGTAACATGACTTTATATCCTGATCCCATAGAGATAACAGCAGCAGTATAAAGAGTTGGAGAGGAGGTCTATGATCCCATAGAGATAGCAGCAGTATTTAAATAGAACTGTGGAGGCAGGGTGTCTGGGGGCTGCCAGGAGAATCTGATAGGTGATAATGCTATCCTGTAGTTCACAGGAAGTCAGTTTACCCAGGACTGGCCCCTTCCTCTGTTACTTTAAAGGGGTACTCCACAGGCCAGCGTTCGGATGTAAATGTTGTGAACGCTGTTTTTGCCCATTGTGACGTCATGGTCATACCCCTTCAATGCAAGTCTATGGGAGGGGGCGTGACTGCCATCATGTGATCACCATTCTGACTCACAGATAATAAGTGCTTAAAGGAGTACTCCACTTGCCAGCGTTCGGAAGTGAATCTTCTGAACGCTCTTTTTGTGCTCTGGGTGTCTGCCACTCCCCTTGTGACATCATGGCCACACCCCTTCAATGCAATTCTATGGGAGCGGGTGTGACTGCCATCACGCCCCCTCTCATTGACTTGCATTGAGGGGGCGTGATCATGACATCACAAGGGGCATGCCCGGCCCCCGCAGCGGGAAAACAGCGTTCGAAACCATTCACTTCCGAACGCTGGCCAGTGGAGTACCCCTTTAAGCAATTATTATCTGTGGGTCAGAATGGTGATCACATGACCCAGGTACATTAAGAAACCACATAGGAGCAGCTGTGCTGGAATAAAACAAATGATTCTGTAGGACTAGTGATGGTGAGTGCACATAATATAGGCGAATGAAGAACAACAACCTGGAGTGCCTCTTTAAATACCGGAAACAAACAGTGTCCCCTGTAACATTATATTGTGATTAGAATTTCTTTTTATTCTTATGTAAGAAGCCTTTCCTTAAATATGCTTAGGGGACAAACTCACCTGCAGTTTCCCAAAACAATACTTGGCTCTAAATTTCCCCATAAATGTTAATGACTAGTTACGGGAACATTCGGATACTAGTGAGAGCGACAACTCCTCTTCTAAGCTCTCAGGCACTTTAAGGACCACCAGCCAATGTCGCTCTGCACCTATTTTCCCATAATGAACCTGCCCCACTCCCCGGTCGGAAACGTCTGCCGGCCAGATTTTCCCACACAGCACTATCACTGCGATAAGCGGCCGTCCAGCTGTGAGGAAGCTTTAGATAAATATTCACAATGGTACGGCTGGGACCTGGACTTCTGTTTTTTATATATATATTTTTTTTAAACTTCGAAGGTTTTGTTTTAAAGAATTTATAAGTTACATTTGCATCCAAGTATCATTTTAAGGATAGCGAGCTTAAATAATGGAGGCATGGGGGAAATATAATATTACGATAATGTTCTTTGGTGCGGTTTGGAAGGTTTAGAAAACATTTGGAAACATTTTTCTCATAAAGTCACTTAACTATTAAAGTGTTATCATAGCCTTTCCTCTCGCGTTCTGCAAAGTACTTTTGTTAAGCGTCGTCTCCACACGTATGGAGGAGGGGCGGGGGGCGAGCAGCAATCCTGATTAGAAGGATTTCCATAAAAACAGGAAATTGCATTCTTTTAGTATCCTTGCATTAATTTAATAAAAAAAAGATGCAACCAAATAATGACGAGGTGAATTAAGGGTACGGTATCGGTTTACAGCTAATGCCTTTAAATGCGCGCCATTATCCCGTTCCACCGAGTTATCTGTGATCTTGGCTCCTTTGAACATATTTTATGCTTTGCAGAGAGCAATGGCTGGAGAGGAACTTGGTAATATCACTATTTTAATGGAAATCTGTCATTACTGATGTACACGTAGGAGGGAAGGTAATACGAAGCGCTCGTCTTTCAACCATTTTAACCAATGTTTAACAAAATGAACCCCTCATATATCACCAGGCCCGGACCGTCAGGCATGCGATTATTATTTATATATTTATGTGTTTATTTATTTATTTTGTTTTATTCATTGATTAATTATTTTATTTATTTATTTTATTATTTCTAAACATTTTTGCAGGGATTTTTTGTTGTTGTTTTTGTTAGAGTACAAAAATAAGCAAAATCTATGGGAAAGCATCATTTGTCTTTATTTTTGACGATGTCATCTTCAGGATAAAATCAGATGATCGTGGGTTAAGTAATGTACAGGGTTAAGCTGCCCATACACAATAGATTTCATTGGGACTGACTGAATAGATAATGGGGTTTATATACTAACGTCATCCCGACTCTTTTTTGTCTGGTTTTGCACCCGAATTGTGTCGCACGTCCCTTGCGACACAATTTGCGACCAAAAAAACCCGAAACCCTCCATTTTACCAGAAAAATCCGGAAAGGGGCGTGACCACATGATAAAGTGGGCGTAGTCCCGACAAAATGGGCGTGGTCCTGACAGTTTTGAAAAATCCCAACATATTTACTAAGGTTTCCACATGAAATGTGGTGGATTTAAGCTGAAGAAAACCAGACAGATCAGAACAGTTGTGAAAAAAGTAAAATGTAGGGAAAAGTGCAAAATGTAGGGAAACCTTAGTTAATACCTTGGGAAAATACCAGTCGGAAATCAAAACCCACAAAGAAACATACTCAACACTCTTAGTAAATAAACCCCAATGTGTATTAGTGTCATTAGGGTTGCCATGATTAGGGGTGCCTAGGCACTAGAAACGCTTTGGTGTTCCGGCTTCTATGCGATTTTCTCTGTAATGCATACACATCTTTTACTTGCATATGCTGGATCCCATCATTGTTTGGTATGGAGGTCTACTGTGTCCAGGATCGAGGACAGGGGATCAGGGCAAGAGCCAGTGAAACTTGAGGGCAGTGTAAGCTGGACAAAGACTTTACGTTGTTCCTCCTTCCAGATTGAGATCACATTCCCTGCCAAAGTCTTGGCTCAGTAGTACAATAAAGCTGTCACCTGGTATTTATGGTAGCCATACCCATGGTATAGCTCTTTGTTGAACAGTTTGGCCAAAAGCGATCTCTCCTAATCCTCCATTCACATGAATGCTGAGTTTGACTGAGTGTTCATGTGTTCTAAATAGAGAAAAGAGGGGTGAGCCAACGCCGGACTGGGCAGTTGGAATCCAACATGCTTGATCCTCCTTCCCCTGACATCATCTGTCAGGCAAAAGACTCCATTTAAAGGGGTTGTCCAGGAAAAAACTTTTTTTTTCTATATCTACTGGCTCCAGAAAGTTAAACAGATTTGTAAATTACTTCTATTAAAAAATCTTAATCCTTTTAGTACTTATGAGCTTCTAAAGTTAAGGTTGTTCTTTTCTGTCTGAGTGCTCTCTGATGACACGTGTCTCAGGAACCGCCCAGTTTAGAAGCAAATCCCCATAGCAAACCTCTTCTAAACTGGGCGGTTCCCGAGACACGTATCATCAGAGAGGACTTAGACAGAAAAGAACAACTCAACTTCAGAAGGTCAAGGAAAGGATTAAGATTTTTTACTGAAAGGAAGGATTAAGATTTTTTAATAGAAGTAATTTACAAATCTGTTTAACTTTCTGGAGCCAGTTGATATATAAAAAAAGTTTTTTTCCGGATAACCCCTTCAAGAGTATATGATACAAAGCAACTTGACACCATTCAAAAGTATATGATACAGTAAATAGTAATTTTAAAGGGTATTCCCATCTAGTACATTTATGGCATAACCACAGGAAGCGGGTCCTACCTCTGGGACCCCCACTCATTGCAAAATCGAGGGCTCTCCTCCCGCCAGTTTACGGTAGTGGAACACAGCTAAAAAAAAAAACGAAAGCAGGCAAAGCGGATGAATTACATATTTTGTGTAACGTCCATAAATGCAAATGAAAGTTACACAAATAGCATAGCCACACAAGCTACACTGTTTCTGTAATTCTGTGAGTGTAGCTCGCGGGGCTATGCCGTTTGAGCAACTCCCGTTAAAATAAGTGGGGTTAGACAAACTGTGTAAGTCGCCTGATTTTTCTGCTTTTGGCTTCCAGGAGCCATCTTGTCCACTCCACATCCTAGGGAAGTGGAGTCACAGACAATAAATATGTAAATCGAGCCGGCAAAGCTCTGCCCCCTGTGCACGATTCACTGAATTCAGCAGAGGATCTTCTGGGGGACATATCTCAGGACCTACTGGACATAATTAAGTAAGTGACCACTCGGACTCTTGTTCACCCAAACTATACTATGGGTGAACAGGCTGACAGTTTTCCTTTAAAGTGTACCTGTTGTCAACAAAAACTTTTTATATAATGTAGATAATACCATTATTTTTTATATTTGTAATATACATTGGTTAAAAATTGTGTATATTTTTGGGTGAAAAAATGTTATCCCTGCAGCTCTTGCCTGTGTCTCTATGAGGAGTCCAAATACAGGAAGTGAGGACAGGACAAGCAGGGCTCTGTGCAGACATCCTGATGTCGGAGCCAGGAGCATGTTATAGATCCTCACTGCACAGAGCCCTGCTTTTTCTTAGTGCACACTGTCCTGCTTTTTCTTAGTGCACACTGTCCTGCTTTTTCTTAGTGCACACTGCCCTGCTTTTTCTTAGTGCACACTGTCCTGCTTTTTCTTAGTGCACACTGTCCTGCTTTTTCTTAGTGCACACTGTCCTGCTTTTTCTTAGTGCACACTGTCCTGCTTTTTCTTAGTGCACACTGTCCTGCTTTTTCTTAGTGCACACTGTCCTGCTTTTTCTTAGTGCACACTGTCCTGCTTTTTCTTAGTGCTCACTGTCCTGCTTTTTCTTATTGCACACTGTCCTGCTTTTTCTTAGTGCACACTGTCCTGCTTGTTCTTAGTGCACACTGTCCTGCTTTTTCTTAGTGCTCACTGTCCTGCTTTTTCTTATTGCACACTGTCCTGCTTTTTCTTAGTGCACACTGTCCTGCTTGTTCTTAGTGCACACTGTCCTGCTTTTTCTTAGTGCACAGAGCCCTGCTTGTCCACCCTCACTTCCTGTATTTGGACTCCTCATGGAGACACACAGGCAATAGCTGCAGGGGCAAAAATATACATATTTTTAACCAATGTATATTACAAATATACATATAATGGTATTATCTATACTATATAAAAAGTTTTTGTTGACGACAGGTACATTTTAAAGGATGTGGGAAAACCCTTTAAATGTGTTCACTAGTTTCCCACACTTACCACTTACTATCACACAATTGAGCAATTAGTGGAATACAGGTGGAGGAGATCAGCCTGGAGCAGATGTCAGCAATGCATAATGGAAATATATACAGTAAAATCTCCCAATAGGGGACACCTCCCAATAGTGGACAGTTTGTAATTCCTCGGCAGAGTCCCATAAGACTTAATATATTTGCACCCTCCGAATAGGGGACATTACCAATAGAAGTTGTGGACACACTCGAAAGGGGACAAAACACTCCCAATAGGGGACAAGCAGGCTTAGCCCTACCTTGTACATAGGGCAGCCGTCAGGGGGTACAGACAATACCCCAGTAAGGGGCCCCTGATGCACCCCCCCTGCAGCAGCCCCAGCACAGAAGCAGAAGACCGATGTTTAAACAGTGGTCTCCTGCTTCTGTACGTCCGCCGGCCACATCATTCACCCCTCTCCTTTCCTGATCCTCCCCCCCCCCCCCCCTTGTCACTTTATTTCCCCTGTGCCAAATCATTCCCCCTTTGATTTTACCCTGTGTGTCACATCATTTCCTCTTGATCCCCCCTTGCTTTTTCATTCCCCCTTTATTACCCTCTGTGCCATATATATATATATATATATATATATATATATATATATATATATATATGGACTTTGATACGAATAATAAATCTGCCTAATGCTTCACCGAATCAGAGTCGCTGGTTCTCTTGGACCATGTGGGCTTAATGTGTTTTCTTTTTCAGCGTTGGAACATAACTAGATTTCATAGAAAACATGCCGTATAACGTGAACTTTCTGTCATAACTCAGAGTATAATTCAGACCAGAAGAAGAGGTAAACCTTTAATGCAGTCTCTCCTATTAGATAATGGCTTCACTGACAGATTTATGGCGCACAGTCTCGGCAGAAATCTGTTTCTTAGCCCCGTGTGAGTGACAGGCCGTGAGGGCGCTTGTCAAGGAGAGCTGATGGCTCGCGTGGATAGTAGATTTGGCGTCTTATCTGCATTTTAATTTGCCCGTGGCCTATAATAATCTAAATCAGTGTTTCCCAACCAGTGTGCCTCCAGCTGTTGCAAAACTACAACTCCCAGCATGCCCGGACAGCCAAAGGCTGTTGCAGAACTACAACACCCAGCATGGCTGTCCGGGCATGCTTGGTGTTGTAGTTTTGCAACAGCTGGAGGCACCATAGTTGGGAAACACTGACCTAAATAAATGGAACCTTTAGGCTAGGTTCACGTTACGGAATTTCCGCCTGCAATTCCGAAATTTGAAATTGCAGGCAGAAATTCCACTTACTAAAATGTACTGTATAGTACCCAATACGCCTCTTTGCACAGTCTTTGAATATAGAGCAGACTCAGGAGCTGATCCCACTCTATATTCGGCAGGTGCTGGCTGTATTTTACAAGTTACACCCATTTGCAATCACGGCATGTAGAGAGTGAACTGACAGGCACCGGACTTGTCAGGGGTCCGATCGGCATCCCCATGACACAATCGGTCACTGTGGTAGCTGGAGGTCTTCTGAAGGCCTCTGTGTCTGCCATAATGGATCTCCTTGTACAGGCTGCCTCAGGCAGGCTGTACTAGAAGAGCACATATATAACTGAACATTTTAATTTAAAAACATAAGTATAAGCATTCTAAGGATTGCTTATACAATGTTATACATTAACATAAGTTAATAAAAAAAAATTAAAAAAAGTTAGAAAATCTTTCAAAAACTAGGAGTTACAATTGTGCCAAAAATCGCTGATGGGGAAGGGGTTAAAGGGTTTTTGCAGTCTTCGATCTGCACTTATTATAAAATGTATGGAGTCAGGAGCCCAGCGCTGCTCATTGTACAGTGGTGGTGCTGGGAACTGTAGTTCGGCTCCGTTCACTTCAGTGGGAGCAGAGCTGCACTTACCCGAAACCACCACTATCCAATAAATAGTACAAGACTTCCGGTTCTGTTCCATATATAGTACGGGTTCCCAATACCTGCAGGGATACAGTGTGTTAACACCCACCCCGATCAGTAATTGATGGCCTATACTGAGGATAGGCCTTCAATCAAAAAGTCCTGGGAAATGCCTTTAATCTTCCTTTAATCTGACAAAATTAATATTTCCAAATAGTGTGATGAGTCCTACCAAGTCTACCTATGAGATTTCCTATAAATTGGATTGTAAGTGTCCATCATTGGGAGCAGCTCCTGATATACAGGCTGACAATCTCTGTACATTGTGACCACAAAAGAAAAGGCCACTGAAGAGAAAGGTGCGGAGCAACTCACCCGATGAATAGATAGCAGGCGGATGCTTCACTTCATGTCCATTCGTTGAACAAGCAGGGAGGCGGCTGATGGAAACGGGGGAAATCAGGTGTCGGGCCATAGCCGTATCACACAGGTGCTTTGTCAGGCCCCTGCGACGTCATAAGGGGTGTGATACGGCTGTGGTCCGACGCCTGATTCCCCCATTTCCATCTTCCGCCTCCCTGCTTGTTTACCGAATGAACGTGAAGTGAAGCATCTGCCTGCTGTCTATTCATCGGATGAGTTGCTCCGCACCTTTCGCTTCAGTGTTTGCAATCTCTGTACATTGTTGCGAAATATGTTGCCAAAGGCTGTCCAGGCATGCTGAGAGTTGTCATTTTGCCGTAGCTGGAGGCACCTATGCACCCTGGTTTGGAAGCACTGATCTGATGTGCATGGGGGTCTCCTGATGGCAGATATTGGAGCAGAGTTGGATTGAGTGGTTAGGTTTCCACACTCCTGATCATTTACTTCTCATGGAAGATGAGCCACCACCAGATCTATCGAGAAGTGGGCACTTACTCCTCCCCATTCAGAACACATGAATGCTTGTGTATGGACTGATCAGGAGAGATATGACCAGCTTTAGGCCATGTTCACACTGCTGTCTATCAGCAGTTCTAGCTAATTTGATGGGAAGAACAATGTTGCACAACTGACTCCATTATCGGTCAATAGGTTCCATTAGTTGACGGATTTGGCTGTGATTCTTGGTTCCCATTATAAACGGAATCCATCATGTAAGTGTGAACGAAGCCTTAACTTGACTTTTGCATCAATATTAACATACCCACCCTGTCCTCCATGTATTACATCTCCCAAAATAACTACTGGCGTATCACAATGGATTATTTTTCTGTGATCCAGACGGATTGCAGGTATTGTTCTAATCATGTAATGGGCCAGCACCTCCAATAAATTGTGCCGCATAATACCATGCACTTGCTTATGATGTAATCTCTGAAATAAAAAGGGTTTAAATAGTTCTATTCTGTCAACAGATCGCCCCCTCTAAGTAATGTACGAGAGCCTTCTCCGTCCAGATTGTGTTGTTGGATTTTGGAACGGCCGGATTTGAAACAATGTGCCATAGAGCGCGGAGTCTCTCCCTCCTAATTCACTATAACACAAACCAGAGCCAGCATCAGAGCTTTAATGTGGTTTCTCTTATTTGAAAATGACATCAGTATCTTTCCATTCTTTTAACTATTTTTTCCCCCTCCAAAAATGGTTCACAGATTCTATGTTTGGGCCAGTGCAAGCAACATGATCCCATGAGAATTCTTCTATCGATGTAATGAGGTGTTGTATATAAACAGATATATATAGTGGCAGCGTTGGGTGGTTTATACATGGACTCTATTATTTAAAAGGGTTGTCTGGTAAAGAAAAGCCCTTATCGAATTCTCTGTTAGTGTTCTTTTGGAGGGGGGGGGGGAAGGTTCTCTTTTTCAGGGGCATCATCTATTAGCCTGAAGCACAGAGCAGCTCCAACGTGCTTCTCTTGTTCTGGAGGATCTGACATGTCCATGAATATAGTGGCCACCATGTAATGCTTAGTTTGTCCTGTGGTGGTGCTGCAGGGAAGTTGAAGTATTCTTGGGTTAATCGATGGGGACCCGAGAATACTCGGTGATCAGCTTATTTTCTGGATAAAAAAGCTAATGTCCAAAGCTTACAGCCCCTTAAAAGCTGACCTCTCAGTAGGAAAGTGGTGATGTAAATAAGCCCACGACTATATAGGGCTAATAATCATGGTTCTGAGCATACCTTTTTTTTTATCTCCATAGTCCTCTTCATTGATCAGACATAAACCTTTTTGATAATATGTAAATTAGATTCAAGTGCCCGTGGGGCATTCCTCAGCATGGCAAGAGCCCATCGCAAGTCCAACCTATGTCTTCTTTCTCTAGTGGCTATCAATCAGACAGAATAGGCGAATGCAAGTGGGCTGTGGGGTGGTGATAAAGAGGACATGGACTGGAGTTACCTGGGCTCTGGTTGGAACACCCCCTGGACACTTAAAGGGGTACTCCGCACATAGACATCTTATCCCCTATCCAAAGGTTAGGGGATAAGATGTCTGATCGCTGGGGTCCCGCCACTGGGGAGCCCTGCGATCTCTCCTGCAGCACCCCCGTTTCCCAGCTGCACAGAGGCAGGATCGCCCGCCCCCTCAATGCAAGTCTATGGGAGGGGGTGTGATGGCTATCACGCCCCCTCCCATAGACTTGCATTGAGGGGGCAGGACGTGACGTCACGATGGGGCAGAGCCATGACATCACGATACTCCGTGCCCTGCATTACCCGTCATCAGCCAATGAGCGATCCTCGCCCCATCTTATCTCTTGGATAGGGGATAAGATGTCTAGGGGTGGAGTACCCCTTTAAGCTTGATTTGCATAGTAGCAAAAAGGCTTATACCTCAGCGTTAGAAAGGACTATGGAGAGATAAAAAAAAAGTATGCCCCAAATCCCGATGACCAGCCCTGGTTAGCCATGTGCTTATTTACACCAGTTTTTTTGCTAACAATTTACGTTAAAGGGTTTCCAGAAGTCTATCTTGTTTGGTTCCCCAAGCATAGCTTCAATGTTAACCTGGGATGCCCAGTTCCCCGCTGGTCTCCACTTTCTGGTCCGCATCTCGATCAGGGAAATGCCTATTCCCACTGTGGTTGGTCACCCCTGCAGCCAGTGACGGAGCATTCATTTTCTGTGTGTTAATATAAGAACCAGGAAGTGAAGATCAGCTGGAACCTGGGCACCATACCTGGGCACCATACCTGGGCACCATACCTGGGCACCATTGGAACATCTGCAGTGGATAATCGGTCAGTACTGCTTTAGAAAAAAAAAAAAAAATAATAATAACCCAGTCTTTTCATTTTTTCACTTTATCTCACAGTAAAACCCTTTTAAACTACAGTTAACCTTAGTTACCCCTGAGTTTTCAGCTAGTGAGTTTAGCTTATAATCGTTGGCTGCGGAAAAGAAAAAGTAAAACCTCTTCTGGTTATTGGAGCTCCACTTTCGCCCTTGGAATGCCTTGAAAGAATACCTTCCAAGGTAATAGGTGGTGTTTATCAAGTTGTGATCATTGCGTCTGGGCAAAGCCGCGCCTGGATGCCATGTGCAATAGCTGCATGAAGTTGCAACAATATTGTGCATCTACAGTATTGGACATCGCATGTGCACACAATGATTAACACTTGGTACCCCTCTCCCTCTCGTATACTTCCGAAGACATGCCAAGGGTGGAAGTGGAGCACTGCGGTAACACCTTTTATGCTTCTCCAATAACACCTTTGAACACCTTTTACAAGTTTAGAAAAATTTGACAAGTATTGTAAAAAAAAAAAAAAGCCATATCAGTCCACAACTTATATCAGTTCATCTCTATTTATTTCCGTGGAGCTGAGTTGCAATAACAGACAAAACCCATGGGCAGGTGTGGCGCCGATTCAGAAAGCAGGCAGCCATGTCCTTCTATGCAACCCCTGTAATACATTTTGGATACATTAAAACCTAATTGTTGCACATGTTTGTTTTAATTTGTGATTTTATTCTTTATATCCTTTTGACATTGTGCCATCATTCCAGACTCTAAAGTATTAGTTTTTTATTGTTCCTTAAAGGGGTACTCCGCCCCTAGACATCTTAAGATTTCTGATCACGGGAGTCATGACGCTGGGGACCCCCACGATCTCGGCTGCGGCACCCCAGACCCGTCCGGTGCAGGGAGCGAACTTCGCTCTGTGCCGCATGACTGGCGATGCGGGGGGGAGGCTTGCAATGTCACGGTCACGCCCCACTTGTGATGTCATGGCCAAACCCCCTCACTGCAAGTATATGGGAGGGGGCGTGACAGCTGTCACGCCCCCTCCCATAGACTTGCATTGAGGGGGCACGGCCTTGACGTCACGAGCCTCCGGTGCTGCAACCGACACTCTAAACGGAACCCGTGCGATCAGGTATCTTATCCCCTATCCTTTGGATAGGGGATAAGATGTCTAGGGGCAGAGTACCCCTTTAAGCTCAGAAGAATAAGACTCATTGAACTCCATGTAGACCTACAACCAAGTCAGGACATGAAGGTTAGGTGACAAGTGGTGGTGGAGTTTGACAGGGGGTGGCGGTACACAAGTCAAACTCCCCTGGAGTAAAAGGGCATTTGACGTATACAATTATTCAGTTCATTGTTATCCAACTATACATTTTGGGTCCGCAATGAACCATCTACTTTTTTTTTTTTTTGTTAGGTTCCTTCCAGAACACAAGAAGGCTCAACAGAAGATCTCCATGGAGTCTTTGGGCCACCACACAAAAATAAATGACCAGTCTCAAAGTGAGAACGTTGCCCCAGCTCTTTCTGGTCAAGTAGAGGAACCCATGACCCAACTCTTGCCGGAATCTATCGATATCATAAACTCCACTCGAGAAAGTAGTTCTGAAGATGACGGCCAAGTGATCTCAGAACCGTCCTCCTCCAACTTCATCACCGATTCCCAGAGGCCCCTTCATATTGTCTGGCCTCACAGATGGTAAGAACATGATTTTTTTAGTTTTTTTTCCCAACGCGTGTGGACATATGTATATAAATATGTTTGAGGATTTATTTATATGTACAACTATATGGAATAACCAAACCGACAATCTGTTTCTTTATCTTTTTATTTATTTTTTTTCATTACGGTCGACTGTATCCATCAGCTTTCGGCTTTGTCTTCAACGTTCTGAGCGGGTCTAATCCTGATTTTTGAAGCTATATATTTTTATTTTACACCATTTTTTTTTTATGTCTTTTGTAAACTGGGAGGAATTGTGACACATAATCACCACAGGACATACACTTATAAACTTCAGCTAGCCCCCGGAAAATAAATTAGGATTTAAAGAGGTAAAATGTCCCGATAATCTTGTGGTATTGGGCACGAACATTTTAATCTAGTTTTTATTCCTCGCAGTTAGTTTAATCTGCATGTGGCCTGATTAGACTTCAATTCATCCACAGATTATGGGCTGTTTATTGCAGAGATGCTGAGCTGATCACTAGGTCACATTTACTGAGAGCAAATGTTTGCAGGTGAACTAATAAGTATACCACACCGACGGGGCAAATCGCCTTTACAAAGGATTTGACTTCCAGTGCATAAATTCCAGAAGCTCTTGCAGATCATCAGCAGCATCTGCTACCTAAAGGGATTTACATCTCCCTTTCTAAATGTTCCAACATTAAATTTAGGGATTGGAAGTCGAATCTGCCTTTTGGATTTGTTTAATCAACTTCACACGTCCGGTCACATATTTCTATTTGCGCTTAAAGAACCCGCGTCTCTGTATCTGGAGGCATCACTGGTTGCATTCACTAAAGCCCCCCCCCCCCCCCCACCACCCCCTCTGAGTGCTTAAAGAGTAACTCCGATCATGCTCTGGCGGCAGGTTATCTGTTTAAATCTCCCGGCAACTTCACAACCCAAGACTTGTCTGAGACCACAGAGATTAGTATAAAGATTTGTTTGAAGTGTCCCATGCAAGTCTATGGCTCCTCCGAAAAATCTATGTCTGGATTGCTGTAGTCGCGGGCTACAAATTTGCTGATTTAGGGCCGGTTCACACTACGTTTGTAGTGTACGGGTGCCGGATCCGGTTCTGAGGAGCAAAAATTGTCCGCTCCCGTACCCCAGCCGGATCCGTCCAGAAACCCCATTCATTTCAATGAGCCGACTGGAGTCAAACGCTGGTCCCGGATGGCTCAATTTTGCCCCATATATGGTTCTCTAATGGACCTAAAACCGTGGTCTACCACAGTTTTAGGTCCGGTGGGAAAAGCGTATATGGAGAAAAAATGAGCCGAGTCAGCGTTTGTCTCCGGTCGGCTCATTGAAATGAATGGGGTACTTGAAGGATCCAGCTGGGGTACTGGAGCGGACAATTTTTGCTCCTCCCAACCGGATCCGGCACCCGTACACTACAAACGTGTGAACCCAGCCTTAAACAGATATCATGCCGCCGGAGCGTGATTGGAGTTACACTTTAAAGAAGCACTCCAAATTTTTTTGTTTATTTGCCCATATCATGCACACTCACCATCCCTACAGCACTATCTGTTTTATTCCAGCACAGCTGCAACCATGCGTTTGATTACTGTAACTGGGTCATGTGATCACACATCTGACCAACAGGAAATCACAGATCTACCAGATCATTCCTACTAGCTTACAGACCCCTCCTCAACTAGCTTTATCTGTATATTGCTGCTGCTATCTTTATGGGATATTGATATATATAGTAGTTATATACCTCCCCTTCCGTTCTATCTGTATACCGTTGCTGCTGTCTCTTTGGAATTAAAATATATAGTAGTTATATACCTCCTCTGCTGCTCTATCTGTATACTGCTGCTTCTGTCTCTATCGAATCAGGATATATAGTAGTTATATACCTCCCCTGAGGCTGTGTTCACACTTTGCTTTTTTCTACTTTTTTTCTGTTTTAGCTAAAATTTTCTCAAAAATTTTGCAATTTACAGCAATTGCGCAAATTTTGCTAAAAATGTGTAATTTATTACAGTGATTCTAGAAAATCACAGCATATGCACAACCAAAAGGCTGTCAAAAATGCTGTAAAAATGCAACATGTGAACACAGCCTGAAGACTTCAGATATTCGGAAAACACCTTAGTTGTGATTATAGTTCAAATAAGTTTCTCCTGATGCTAATATTTCTCTTAAAAATGCACTTAAATAAGAAAATGCATTAATACTGCGTGTAGTGTGAACTGGCACCAACCTGTTTAGGGTGCTGGTTGCTGGACTCTAGCCAGATGATTAGGTTGGTCTCATTAGACGAATTTCAGTTATGAGACGCGATATGTTGTGATCAGCTTTTAGGGAAGGGACCCTTCTAACAACTAAAGTTATTCTGTGAGAACCCCTGTAAAAATATTTGATATAGTGGATAAAAATATTGTACAGTGTCCGGTGTAAAGGAAACGCTCTCAGTTACTAGAAAAAGTTCTGTACAGAACTAGGATGCGGCTAGGAAGGCTTGTGAACTAAACTATGAGGATTGCAGCTCTGGAGGAACTGTGAGTGCAGCTCTGGAGTTCAACACATATTGTAACTTGGGATTAGTGCAAGATAAGTAATGCATGGACATAGTGACTCCACCAGCAGAATAGTGAGTACAGCTCTGGGGTATAATACAGGATATAACTCAGGATCAGTACAGGATAAGTAATGTAATGTATATACACAGTGACCTCACCAGCAGAATAGTGAGTGCAGCTCTGGAGTATAATACAGGATATAACTCAGGATCAGTACAGGATAAGTAATGTAATGTATGTACACAGTGACCCCACCAGCAGAATAGTGAGTACAGCTCTGGAGTATAATACAGGATATAACTCAGGATCAGTACAGGATAAGTAATGTAATGTATGTACACAGTGACCCCACCAGCAGAATAGTGAGTACAGCTCTGGAGTATAATACAGGATATAACTCAGGATCAGTACAGGATAAGTAATGTAATGTATGTACACAGTGACCCCACCAGCAGAATAATGAGTACAGCTCTGGGGTATAATACAGGATATAACTCAGTATCAGTACAGGATAAGTAATGTAATGTATGTACACAGTGATCTCACCAGCAGAATAATGAGTACAGCTCTGGGGTATAATACAGGATATAACTCAGGATCAGTACAGGATAAGTAATGTAATGTATGTACACAGTGACCTCACCAGCAGAATAATGAGTACAGCTCTGGGGTATAATACAGGATATAACTCAGGATCAGTACAGGATAAGTAATGTAATGTATGTACCCAGTGACCTCACCAGCAGAATAATGAGTGCAGCTCTGGAGGATAATACAGGATATAACTCAGGATCAGTACAGGATAAGTAATGTAATGTATGTACACAGTGACCCCACCAGCAGAATAATGAGTACAGCTCTGGGGTATAATACAGGATATAACTCAGGATCAGTACAGGATAAGTAATGTAAGGTATGTACACAGTGACATATATTATGTATGTAATGCATATATTGTTCATCATATCTTGTCACCATAATATGTGATATCTCTAATTATATAGATCAATTGATCCATTTAGGAAAACTCTACAACTTCATTCAGGGTCCACATTCCTTTTTTCGCCTTGATCCGGCTATTCAGGTGAAATCATCTCTTCCTAACAGGGTTAATTTTTGGCGGCGTGGCTAATAATTTGCATGAAGCAAAGCGAATCCAATTTCTGAAAATTAGCAGCATGACTTTCCTATGCATTGTGTGTGCGGCCCATCACTGTTATGTGACGTACGTAGGTATTTGTGGAGGATGATGATGATGATGGGGGGGGGAGGGGCAGAAAACATAAATAAAATAAAAAGAAGCTGCCTCAGCACAAGCAAATGCCAAAATGCAAAGCATCACATTCATCCTTTAGGGTAATATCCTAGAACTGTGCAAAGTTAGATGCCGGCGATGGCAGCCACACAAGCAGCATTAGGGCTAATTTTGAAAATCTAGCGTGCAGTCAATTTTACCGACGCCTGGGGACATACAAGGTAGAAGCTGACAAGAGAACTCATTTTGTTTAGGTTATTTAGTGCTATGCATCATCCGTGGGCTCCTCCGTGACACGAGGCGATATAAAGCAGAATATTATCACACACTAAAAATTTATGTTGACATTAGATATTTGTTCAATATGTCAGCAGTATTACTTTCATAATCAAAAGAGTGGAGGGTAGAAGGGAAAGGCGCGGAGAGCGGCGGAGAGCGGCGGCTCACTCGCAGAGATCTATCTTTTTAATAACACTCTATAAGGTTAATATAGTTTACCTTTGAGAGTATACAATGAAAACAAGCAGGGTTAGCAGGAAAAATGACAGAATTCATCCACCCGAGCTGTTTGTTTGCCATTACCTATGTGAACCATGTCGGTTCTGTGGCCCGCATCTGATAGCTATTTGTTGTACAGAGAACACAGCATTAAAAAAAAAAAAAAGAAAAAAAAAAATCAAACTCTTAATACTATTGTGTGCCCATAACCATCTGTCACTGCTAGCCTGGAGATGAGGGAAGATTACCAGGAATAAACACGAGGCTGCAGAGCATTGGTAAAGCCTTGAGGCAAGAAACTCTTGTGGGGACATCAAAGACATTCTAATTCTGAGGCAGTCAAGGATTACAGTGTGTAACCTGTGCTGACAACAGATAAATGAGTGACAATATTGTGCCAGAACGGCTGGCTCTTCGCAACCGGGCCACGACAGAGACGATGATGACTACGACGACCACGACGATGAAGATTTTTTATCTCCGATGGACACTGGCTGAGATAATTTTATGATAAAGAAGAAGAAAAAAAAATATTATTTATTATGATTATTATTATTATTTTTTTCTTTTATCGCTCTCTCTCTCTCTCTCTCAAATGCCGACGGGTCTTGCAAGACATTTTACTAGCTACGGGGGTAGCAATCAGTTTCTTAAAAAATTCACTGTTCTAAGCCCATTAGAATCCTCACACAGCAAGGATCTTCCACAAGTATCCGGAGTCTATGCAAATATGAAGGATTGAACTCCTGCCCTTTAATGTTAGGATACTTTGTCATCTGATTTATGTAAATGCCTTAGTAGAAAAAGCATTTTTAGTTCATTTATTTTCATATTTTTATTTCATTTTTTATTTTTTTTTAAATGTAAATTGGCGTATGTAAATTACGTAATAAAAAAGATTCCGGTGCATCATAGAGGGAGAGCGTTCTGCGTTGTCTTTGTATGGAGCGTTATTGGTTTGATTATAGCGGTAGGAAGGGAACGAGCCTGTCCAGGACTTGGGGGAAGAAACTAAAAGTTGGTTGAAAGTTGCAAAAGTTTTTGGGTGATACAAAAAGGAACGTCAGTAAGGTCAGGAGTCAAGATACCCATCACTGGCATTGGGGCAGTAAGTGTAGGTTGCGCTCAATGAATGACCTGATAGAAGTTTTGATTGGCAACCTTTGTAGGCTGGCTCCAGAAACTGGCTCCAGAAAGTTAAACAGATTTGTAAATTACTTCTTTTAAAAAATCTTAATCTTTTCAGTACTTATGAGCTTCTGAAGTTAAGGTTGTCCTTTTCTGTCTAGGTGCTCCCTGATGACACGTGTCTCGGGAACCGCCCAGTTTAAAAGAGGTTTGCTATGGGGATTTGCTTCTAAACTGGGTGGTTCCCGAGACACGTGTCATCAGAGAGCACTTAGAAAAGAACAACCTTAACTTCAGAAGCTCATAAGTACTGAAAGGATTAAGATTTTTTAATAGAAGTAATTTACAAATCTGTTTAACTTTCTGGAGCCAGTTGATACATAAAAAAAAGTTTTTCCCTGGATAACCCAGCAACGGGCAACGTCCAGACCTTTAGGAACTTTTACAAAGAAGGTTTACAAATGTTTAGGTGTACCTCAGAAGCAGGAAGAGCGCTTGCAAGTTTATGGGTGGCGCATGGATCCTCACAGGTCTTGTGCCTTAGAGAGGGCTTCTAGTTTCTTCTATTTTCATATGATATAAGCTTTTATGGCATACATATTCTGGATGTTCAAATCACAACAACATAATATACAAAGTTAAAATTTTGTTAGACATAATTAAAGTTACACCCAAAAATTACCCATAAAAACATTTACACAAATAGACAACATTAAAGGGGTATTCTGGCCCTAAGACATCTTATCCCCTATCCTGACGTCACACGGGGGCGGAGTCGTGACGTCACGATACTCCGGCCCCGTGGTCGTCACCTGGCAGTTTGTGAGCTGGCAGGGTGGCGTGCAGTTCAAAGAGATGGGTGCCCAAGATTGCGGGAGTCCGCGGGACCCCCGCGGTCAGACAACTTATCCCCTATCCTTTAAAATCAGTAGGGGAGCCAATAATTTCATATCAAATCAAATGTGCATGATCAAATAACATAAGTCAAACTTTGATAGCAGCAACAAGGGGTTAATTAGATGCTAATGCACCAACTAATGAAAGTTTGTACTCTATAATGCCTCTCAAAACAGTATATTCACTGTTGGGAGTTATAATCCCCTAGCTAGAGACAGCATATGAATATATAAAGAGCATCACAATCACAGTATTACACTATAATGGGCAGTAGCAGCTAGTTAGTAAGTAAAGTGCATCATAGTCAGGGTATTGCACCATAGCGTACAAAAGTGCATGGCATTCAAATGATCAATAGAAGTACTGGCGGTATAATAGAAAGTTGTATTCAGACTATGTTGAATAATTATCCCAATGCAGCATGTGTGGTGTGACCGGCTCCCCCATCGCACCCTCCAACGTGTTTCGCCTCTGCTTTTTCCAGGACTTTGAACTTTGTATATAATGTTGGTTGTGATTTGGTTAAGCTTATTTCTTTGGACATTATGTATAGTGTGTAAGCTTTCTTTTGTGTTATTTTGAGGTATTGTACCTATTTTCATTGGATGTATACATATACTGGAACCTGAGCACCAACTCTTAGCTGAGATTCACTTTAGCTTTGAGCTCTGTTTACTTAATCCGGACAAATTACAAGACTTTAGTGGAGATAAAACTCCTGCAAAACAACCTGACGGGAACCCGATTTATAGTCAATGGAACCCGTCTGATCTCGTTGGTGTCCGTTTTTTGTTGCTAGAACGGACTGTGCGACAGAGCTCCCTGAAGATGCTCAACAATAATGTGTACTTAAAGGGGTATTCCGGACAAAAACATTTTATCCTTCTGCTAAGACCTCCCGCAATCTCGCTGCAGCACCCGCATTGTATGCGGGTGCTGAATCTCCAGTTCCAGAAACCTCTGGGTTTCCAGGACTGGGGATGTGACGGCCGGCACGCCCCCTCCCATAGACATGAAACCCGGAGGTTTCCGAAACTGGAGATTCAACACCCGCATACAATTAAAAAGGACAATATCCAGGAGAAACACTTTATTGGGTCATCTAACAGACTACAGCATGCTAGGACATCAACTCCGACGCATTTTGGATCCTCAGATCCTTAGTCATTGCATGCTCTAGTAGCATACAGGGCACCAAAACTAAAGGCACCGCGAGCTAGTAAATAGGGGGGAGGGGTTATGTGACCTAAGGGGGCAGGTCGTTTCCCAGCCATTAAACTTTACCAGATTGAAGACATACCTCTTCATGGCCCGCAACGCACACACTGCGTTTTTTTTTTCTTCCTAGGGTGTGCCAAAGAGCCAAAGTACACTGGTAATTACTGGGTTAAAAATGTCAGCATAAAGAATGCATGCATAGGGTGCAACAAAGAATACGGTAGTGAAATGTAACAGGAATATATATATATATATATATATATATATATAGTTTTATTTCTCCAATGGGGAAGTCAACTATCTAATGATTATTTAATTTCTTTCTTTTCCACAGTCGATTCACATGTTGTACGTTAAATGTTCACATTACAAATCCTATATATGGTCTGTCACTGTTTTTATCAATATGCAAAATGGTTTAAAAAATTCATCTAGTAATGCAATGTGTGGATCTCGGAGAACAAAGTGGATTTTCTTTAGTGAATACTACAAAAGCTCTCTACGGATACATCTTAAAGGCATCATGTTTTCAATAAACTTCAAAACACTTGCACTTTTTCCCAGTGAAATGAAAGGATATTCAAATAGGATGCGAATGGCTTTGAGATGGAGAAAACTAATGAAGTATGCATGCTGTATTACACAAAATCCGATTCTTTTCTTATTAGATATTAATTAAATCAATTATGAATTCATGGGGAGAACGAGAACTAATAGGGGCTGTTGTCCAATATCACATCCGCACTGTATTCCTGTTATCTTTATAAGATCACGAGGCGGAATTTACTCTTCGGTGACCGGGCAAATTAGGAGTTTGTGACCTTAGCACCATTTATACTGTATTTACATGGGGAAAAAAAGAATATATTTTTCTAACACGTACCTCATTTCGTCAACCTTTTTCTATATGTCCTACAGGGCAAATGGACATCAAAGTGGGTATAATCAAATAGTCCCATCTATGAATTACTTGGTTGATGTAATACTCTGTTTCTCCTTCAGAACTCAAAACGCATCGGCTGTTATACCTGAGTGTAGGGTAAGTTCAGGCAAACCCTTTATAACAAGGAAGTCCAGTGTGGTTTCATGCAGTTTAAAAAGCTTTCTCTTTCTGTTATCCATGTAACAGGTACAAGACATCATACAGTAGACAGAAGGTGTGGCACGTTTCTAATGCACTACACACCCTTAGTCATGCTCAAAACTTTAGATAGGTTTAGAGAGGTTTCACGTTATATTGCTCCACCTATTACCTGCTCCTGCTGCAAATGTATATACCTAACAAAAATAAGTGAATGAATGATTAAATAAAAAAAACTCTTCCTATATATATAAGCTACCCAAAAAAAGAAGGAAAACCCACCTACTATTTATTTATAATTTTTATTTATAATTTTTTTAGAACAATGACTAGAAGATGATGGCAAAAACGATTTCAAATTTATTTAGTAAATGGAACTTTGCTACAATGTAAAGTGGTGAGTGCACGGCCTGTATAACAGTTTTTAATGTTGTGTCCCCTCAAAATAACTCAACAAACAACCATTAAAGGAGTAGTCCAGTGGTGAACGCAGTGGTGAACAACTTATCCCCTATCCTAAGGACAGGGGATAAGTTTGAGATTGCGGGGGTCCTACCGCTGGAAGGGGGCGTGTCGACCTCCACACGAAGCGGCGGCTGACACGCCCCCTCAATACAACTCTATGGCAGAGCCGAAGCGCTGCCGGCTTTCGGCAATCTCCGCCTCTGCCATAGAGATGTATTGAGGGGGCGTGTCGGCTGCCGCTTCGTGCGGTGGTCGACACCCGCTATCTAGCCAGAGAGCCTGGCCCCTGGCCTTAGGATAGGGGATACGTTTTTCACCACTGGACTACCCCTTTAATGTCTAAACCTTGGCAAAAAAAAGTGAGTACACCCCTAAGTTGAAAAGTCCAAATTGGGCCCAATTAGCCATTTTCCCTCACTGTTGCCATGTGACTTGGTAGTGTTACATGGTCTCAGGTGTGAATAAGGAGCAGGTGTCTTAAATTTGGTGCAACTGCTCTCACGATTCAATACTGGACCCTAGAAGTTCAACATGGCACCTCATGAAAAAGAACTCTTCTAAGGATCTGAAAAAAAGAATTGTTGCCCTGCATAAAGATGGCCTAGTATTCCTCTACCGTTTTCGTCACAGTACCTACAGGACACAGAGGAGCTTCCAGTGGCTGTGCTAGACCTGCTTCCCAATCCATACAGCAGACGCTTACTAAATGCATCTGTGTTAACCAAAGTTTATAAGAAGCTTAAGACCCTGAAACTAAGCTGCAGTATGGTGGGCAAGACCATACAGCGATTTCACAGGATAGGTTCCACTTAGAACAGACCTCACCATGGTTTACCAAAGAAGTTTAGTGAATGTCCTCAGCGTCATATCCAGAGGTTGTCTTTGGGAAATAAACATATGAGTGCAGCCAGCATTGCTGCAGAGGTGACTGGGTAAGCCTGTCAGTGCTCAGACCATACGCATAAAATCGGTCTACATGGCTGTCGTCCCAGAACGAAGCCTCTTTTAAAGATGATGCACAAGAAAGCCCACAAACAGTTTGCTAAAGACAAGTAGACTAAGGACATGGATTACTGGAACCATGTGATGTGGTCCGCTGAGTCCAACATAAAGCTTTTTGGTTCAGATGGTGTCAAGTGTGTGTGTCGGGAACCAAGTGAGGATTATAAAGGCATGTGTCTTGCTTACTCTCAAGCATGGTGGTGGGAGTGTCATGGTCTGGGCCTACATGAGCGCTGCTGGCACTGGGGAGCTACAGTTTATTGAGGGAACCATGAATGCCAACATGTACTGTGACATACTGAAGCAGAGCATAATCCCCTCTCTTCAGAGACTGGGCCATAGGACAGTATTCACACATGAGAACATTCCCAAATAAACCTACAAGATAACCACTGCCTTCTAAAGAAGCTGGGGGTAAAGGTGATGGACTGGCCGAGCATGTCTCCAGACCTAAACCTTATTGAGCATCTGCAGGACATCCTCAGACAGAAGGTGTGTGGGGGGGGGGGGGGGGCAGGTCTCTAACATCCACCAGCTCTTTGATGTTGTCATAGAGGAGTGGAGGAGGACTCCAGTGACAACCTGTGAAGCCCTAGTCAACTCAATGCCCAAGAAGCTTAAAGGGTTACTCCGTCTCCAGACATATTATCCCATATCCATCGGATAGGATAAGATGTCTGATCGCTGGGGACCCCCGCAATCTCGGCTGCGGCACCCTAGACATCCGGTGCACGGAGCAAACTTTGCTCCGTGCCGGACAACTGGCGATGCAGGGCGAGGGCTCATGACGTGTCGGCCACGACCCCTCAATGCAAGTTTATGGGAGGGGGAATGACGGCTGTCAGGACCCCTCCCATAGACTTGCATTAAGGGGGCGTGGTCTTGACGTCACGAGCCTACGGCGCTGCACACGACGCACTAAATGAACGCCGGGTGCAGCAGGGAGCGGAGGGACCCCAGCGATCCGACATCTTATCCCCTATCCTTTGAATAGGGATAAGATGTCAAGGGGTAGACTACCCCTTTAAGGCAGTGCTGGAAAATAATGGTGTCAATTCTTCAGTGTTTGTAAAAAATACTTACAAAAATGTGAGGGGGGAACTTACTTATGTGAGATAACATACTATACCATTTTTTTTTTTACCTTCCTTTTATAGCTCCCATGTAGTTTATACAGTCATGGCTGTAAATGTTGGCACCCCTGAAATTAGAAGTATTTCTCACAGAAAAAGATTGCAGTAACACATGTTTTGCTATACACATGTTTATTCCCTTTGTGTGTATTGGAACTAAACCAAAAAAGGGAGAAAAAAAAGCAAATTGGACATAATGTCACCAAACTCCAAAAATGGTCTGGACAAAATTATTGGCAAACTTTCAAAATTGTGGAAACATAAGATTGTTTCAAGCATGTGATGCTCCTTTAAACTCACCTGGGGCAAGTAACAGGTGTGGGCAACATAAAATTCACACCTAAAAGCAGATAAAAAGGAGAGAAGATCACTTAGTCTTTGCATTGTGTGTCTGTGTGGGCCACACTAAGCATAGACAACAGAAAGAGGAGAAGAGAACTGTCTGAGGACTTGGAAACCAAAATTGTGGAAAAATATCAACAATCTCAAGGTTACAAGTCCATCTCCAGAGATCTAGATTTGCCTTTGTCCTCAGTGCGCAACATTATCAAGAAGTTTGCAACCCATGGCACTGTAGCTAATCTCCCCGGGCGTGGACGAAAGTGAAAAATTGATGAAAGGTGTCAACGCAGGATGGTCCGGATGGTGATAAGCAGCCCCAAACAAGTTCCAAAGATATTCAAGCTGTCCTGCAGGATCAGGGAGCATGAGTGTTAGCGTGAACTATCTGTCGACTTTTAAATGAAATGAAATGCTATGGCAGGAGTCTCAGGAGGACCCCACCGTTGACACAGAGACATAAATAAAAGCATGAATATATTTTACCAAAATTAACTTGAGTAAGCCAAAATCCTTCTGGGAAAACGTCTTGTGGACAGATGAGACCAAGATAGAGCTTTTTTGTAAAGCACATCATTCTACTGTTTACCGAAAATGGAAAGAACACAGTATCTACAGTGAAATATGGTGGAGGTTCAATGATGATTTGGGGTTGTTTTTCTGCCTCTTGCACTGGGGGCCTTGAATGTGTACAAGGCATCATGAAATCTGAGGATTACCAACGGATTTTGGGTCACACTGTACAGCCCACTGTCAGAAAGCTGGGTTTGTGTCTGAGATCTTGGGTCTTCCAGCAGGGCCATGACCCCAAACATACATCAAAAAGCCCCCAGAAATGGATGGCAACAAAGCGCTGGAGAGTCCAGCAATGAGTCCAGATCTAAATCCCATTGATCACCTGTGGAGAGATCATAAAATTGCTGTTGGTAAAAGGCGCCCTTCCAATAAGAGATAGAAAGAAAGGATCCCGGCACTGGCGACTTAGATGCAGGTACAGGTTTATTTACACGTATGCACGTTACAAAGACGCGTTTCCGCAGTAATAGTCTTTCTCAATCGATTTAGAAAGGCTATTACTGGCGAAACGCGTCTTTGTAACATGCATACGTGTAAATAAACCTTTACCTGCATCTAAGTCGCCAGTGCCGGGATCCTTTCTTTCTATCATTGGATTCATCTGATCCTCGAGCACGGCGCACCTGATCCTGGTGCCGTCCTCCTCTATTTGGATTCTTCCAATAAGAGAGACCTGGAGCAGTTTGCAAAGGAAGAGTGGTCCAACATTCCGGCTGAGAGGTGTAAGAAGCTTATTGATGGTTATAGGAAGTGATTGATTTCAGTTATTTGTTCCAAAGGGTGTGCAACCAAATATTAAGTTAAGGGTGCCAATAATTTTGTCCAGCCCATTTTTGGAGTTTGGTGTGACGTTATGTCCAATTTGCTTTTTTTCCCTCCCTTTTTTTGGTTTAGTTCCAATACAAACAAAGGGAATAAACATGTGTATAGTAAAACATGTGTTACTGCAATCCTTTTCTTTGAGAAATACTTCATTTTCTTGAAAAATTTCGGGGATGCCAACTTTTACGGTCATGACTGTACATATGCTGTATGCACCACCATAGACGAGGTGCCTTGTCCCTACATGACTTTCTAGATCTGCCAAAGACAATATTAATGACTAATGGAAGACATATTTATTTCTGATACCGTTATAAGATTGTACCTCATCTCTGCTTTGAATATAAATCTACAATCCTTCTACTGGATATTTCCACTATCCCCCAAGATCTGCATTTCAGATACAGGTATGTTATCTATTAGCCAGAATACTTGGGACTTATGGTTTTCCGGGATCAAAGATTTTCTCCATAATTTAGAACACTATGCCTTAAATATCCTGATACATATTTACAGGTTAACCCCTGGTATACATGTCACAGCCCCGGTACTGTGTTTCAAAAGCATGGTTTTCACCTGGATGCCAAGGACTGTGTATGAAACTAATGTATAACTAATGTATCGATGTGCCATAGAAGTGCGTCCGTCTATAAAATTGACATTGAGTAATTCCAGTATGTTCCCTGGTCCCTATTTTTTTTAGATCTATTTAGCCGGTAAATGACAAGCACCGTCTCAAATCTACCCATACAAGACTCTATAGCTATGTGAAACCTAGTGCTAGGACACCAACAGAAACTGGGCAGCCATAGGTTGGAACCCATTGGACAGTTTGTCTGATTGGTGCATAGTGATCGCTGCCTGCTTATTGGGTGCATGGGAGGAAAATTATCTTTAAGGTGGTATTAGAGAAAATAATAATCACTAAGGGGTATTCCAGTCAAAAACATTGGTCGTCTGTCAGCTGAATTGGTAACAAATGTTAGATCAGTTTGCGTCCCTCAAAAAACATCTGTAGAATGGTTTGATTATGAAAAAATGAGTGTGGTGATGATGGATGACATGCCTGACATCTTCTTCTGACACGTGCCATGGGGGAGAGTCAGGAGGTGCCCATCGACATTAGATAGATGAAATTCAACTTCACTCCGTGGCGGATTTCTGGCAATGTGGGGCGGAGGCTCGTGACGTCACGGTTACACCCCTCTTGTGACATCACGGCCGTCACGCCCCCTCCCATAGACTTGCATTGAGGGGGTTTGGCAGTGGCGGCACAAGCCTCCGGTGCTGCACCCGACGCTCTAAACGAACGCTGGGTGCAGAAGGGAGATTGCAGATTCCCAGCGATGGGACCCCTGCGATCAGACATCCTATCCCCTTATAGGGGATATGATGTCTAGAGGCAGAGTAATCTTTAAGGGCTCAACCACACTGTGGACATTCCGTCGGCCGAATTCCACTGCGGAATGCCACTTGTTTTCAATGGGATTCTGCTGCTCTATTTAGACTGCTGAATCACCGCAGCGGAATTTCGCAGGCGGAAAGTACATCCATTCAAAGAATGAACATGTTAATTTATTGGGCGGATTTCTGCCTGGACTACATTGCCCTTTATGGAAACGGCAATGTCTGTGCAGTCCTACTGCTGAAGTAAACGGCGGTGCCTGCTGCAAGCTGACATTCAGACAGCAGAATTCCACTGGCTAAATGTCAGTAGTGTGGACGAGGTCTCAGTCAATGTGAATGCTGTAATGCTGTACTCCGGTAATAACACCACTGTGTAGTAATAGCCACTTTTCGCTCCAGGGATGATATTGTCTAACATATATGGGAAACTCTCGACTCTCCCCGAACAAATTATGTTGTTGGGGGTGAGGGTCCAGACATGGTGCTTGATTCTGTCAGAGGAGTCCTCACTTCCTTCTAAACCCATGATCACTAGGCTGGGCAAAACGTCGGAAAAGATAGCTTGATCCTTCCAGTACTTATCAGCTGTTGTATGCTTCAGAGGAAGTTGAGTAGTTCTTTCCAGTCTGGCCACAGTGCTCACTGCTGACACCTCTGTCCATGTCAGGAACTGTCCAAAGTAGGAGCAAATCCCTATAACAAACCAATCCTGCTCTGGACAGTTCCTGGCACAGACAGAGGTGTCAGTAGAGAGCACTGTGGTCAGACTGGAAAGAACCACACAACTTCCTCTGGAGCATACAGCAGCTAGAAGGGGTAAGATTTTATCATGTCTGTCCTGGTCTGTGTTCACAAACAACTTTTGGATTGTTTGTGTGTGAACAGTTTTATGTTTCCTGGTCAGGGAATAGTTTCTCTGGCTCTTTCAGCCTCAGCCTCTGTTAGCCAATAGCCTTTAGGGTGTGTCTATTTAATGTCAGCCCAGTCTAGCCTCTGGGCTGGTGATACTTCATATGGACTTCCTGATGTCTAGCTGCTATCATGCTGGCTATGCTGCTAATGGAGGCTTCGGGTGAAATACTTATTTTTCAGTTTTTAATCTACTATCTCTGTTTTAGCAAGCACTTTGTATTTTTTTGTTTAGCCATGTTAAGGTGGCATGCTCTTAGTGGATTTTAAGATGTGTTTGTATTGTTGGTTTTAGGATTTGTTTATCCTTTCTGCTATGTGTATGTTCACACTGTTTTCTCTTGTATCCATTTATGTGAATTTCTGTGTTTTATATTTCTGTTTTCCTAGTGGGCCAGCATCCTGACCACACTGTGGAGTGTGCCGCTGGCCAGTAGTGTATTTGGATTTATTATTAATGGCTACTCCTATAGTGGAGTGGAGTGTCCAGTTTGTGTGTCCAGTGTGAACAGTGTCCTATGTTAGGCCACCCTGTTTCTGCTCCATGGGGACAATCCTGTCTACTGGAGGTTTCCTGAGGGATTGCGATTTCTGTCTTGTGTTCAGTGTGAACAGTGTTCTATAAATATATCCTGTGTATCTGGCATTCCTATTACCTGTCCATGGGGACTTTTTGTCTACTGGAGGTTTTGCATAGGAAATGCGAATATTCCTGATTAGCGATAGATCCCTGTTTCTAGTCCATGGAAACTTGGTGTCTTCTGGGGGATTATGCTATATTCCTGTCTGTTCCTAAAGTCTATTGACTTATCCATTTTCCTGTCTGGTGTTTTGAACTCTATTTTTATTAGTTCTTGATTTCAGATCTTTGGAGTTCTGTACATGACTACTGATCTATAGTGTCCTCTGTTCACGACCACGGATCTATAGTGTCCTCTGTTCATGTCCGCTGATCGTGTCCTCTGTGCTGCTCACTGATCTGTGTCCTCTGAACTTAATCTTTTATAGAGTTCTATGTTTCCCGTTATGTTTCTGGTTTGTGACCAACTATTTAGTAGTATTTGTTTTTATTAGGCCCCAGCACTTTAGTTCAGGAAGGGACTGGCGCCCAGTTGTCGATCCACCGGTTAGGGTGGATGGGCAACTAGGAGAGCAGTTTTAGGGTCAGTTTGGGGCTCACTCTCTCTGTCCCCCTGGTCGGTCCCAGACTATTTTTTAATAGAAGTAATTTACTAATGTGTGTAACTTTCTGGCACCAGTTGATTTGAAAACATTTGTTTTCCAACAAAGTATCCCTTTAATGTACAACAGGCAGACATTTTGTTTTTCTTATTTATTCATTTATTTATGTACTTCATTTACTAATTTATTTATCTATCTATTTAATTATTTATTTAATTAATAAATTATTTATTTACTTATTTGATTACGTATTCATTTCTAAAAAAAAATTCAACCTTCCTTTAAGATTTCTCTATGAGCCTTTTCCTGCAAACTCTTGGTGTGAAAAAAAAATATTCCACTTCTTTCAGAAATGAGGAAAAAAACAGGGAGGTGGTATCGCCTGTGTCCTTGTTGCCCTGGCAACAGATTTATTTATTAAAAGGGTAGACATACAATGAGCTAATATACCACATACCTGCACGTCGGCAAACTCCTATTTCAGCTTTAGTTGACAATTAAGTCCCGGACAGCTCCAGCCAGGGGTTAATGTTACTCATTAGAAGAACTGGGTCATTACCGGCAAATCAAGCCACTTACTGCATCCCGGCGAATACGTGAAAACCCTGCATCTCCGCTAGTGAGATTTTTATGTTAATTAACCTTATTTTCCATGATTATATATATATATATATATATATATATATATATATATATATATATATATTTATATTTATATTTATACTGGGCCATGTATCAGTTAATTAAAATAAATAAATAAATAAAAGCGCAAGTTTACTTCTTTCGACTTATTTTCCCTTGTCTTTGAAACGGTTTCATTATTTCATAGCAAATGCTTGTGTCTATATGACAAGCAAAACGGGTATTAAAAACTAAGAAGAGCCACATCATGGAAATCAGTTTGATCACAGGGGACTGAGCAAATAAAGCTGAGGAAATGGGAAGAAATAAGCTTTGCTAATACCTCACCTAAGGAGCGCAATGTAAAACCCAGCAGAGCCAGAGATTTTCGTAGGTGTTTTGTGGCGGAGTGTTTATGCAGCACTTGACCTTCAACAAGAAGAAAGTTTGTTGCAAGTTTTGTAGAACTTTTTTTTGCTTGTTGTTTGACGTTGATATTTGTTTGGGGTTTTTTAATATTCATGAGTCAAGGTGACTTTCAGCCATAGCAATGATATGGAAGGATAGCTTGATTGGATTTTTGTTTTTGTTTTATTAAAAAGTGTTTAAAGTGTACCCACACACACAAAAAAATAGTAATAATATGTTACTCAGTACCATGTACATGTTTTTTTTATGCCTCACATATCACATATTTATAATAAAAATACCTCTTTTCATTAGCTCACCGTGTTAGAAATCCTCTCGGGGGAAGGAGGCGTGAGGAGGTGATTGGTGGGTCTGCTCTGGCAGCCTTGTCTATGACTCATGGACAAGTCTGATGCTGCTGCAGGACTGGTTAGTGTATAAGTAGGTATGGGGACCCCTAGTGGTGGGATTTTCAGGAGCCATTTTCTTGATTAAATATAAAAAAAAATTTAAACAACCATATTACAAAAGGTCTTTAATTTTTTTGATCTGACAGTGCCCATTTAAGTGTCATGTTGTTATTGAAAAAGATAAATGGATAAATCCGGCCCCGATACACAATGCATTATGTAATGGAGGGCTTACTTACATATTTGTACATGGGTTCAATTAATTTCCATATACAAGTATTGCGTTTGATTAAAAACAATAATAATAATTAATGCTCAGAAAGTTTCACCTAAATTAAAAAATTTTAGTCCGAAAAGTTGGGAGTTTCGCAATTTGTGTAACTCCTATTGACTTTAATGGAGGTTGCGCAAATAGCTTAGCCCTCGGAGCAACACTGGGAGTATAACTCTGGGAATTATGTAAACAGCATAGCTCAGGAAGCTACGCCAGGTATGTAACTCCCATTATAGTCAATGGAAGTTACACAAATTCCATAACTTCCCCATTTCAGTTGCTTCCTGCTTTTTAAACCACCTCCTGCTGCCACAGACAGGCAGAAACTGGCTGGAAAATTGACGCAGTGGGATAGGACAATCCCTTTAAGCTCAAATTTAAAAGTGCATTTCAAGTGATGGCAACTCTATTCAAGTCTATGGGACTTCCGCTAAATCCATAGATTGAGAACCCTAGATCCATAGAACCATAGTCTTAGAAAGTCATTTGGGTTTGGGCGGCTTGGTTGGCGGCACATAAAGATATATCCTCCCACCTGAGCCATCACTGGTGTTGAGCTTTAAGTAAAGGGGAGAACAGTTTGGTCAAAAAGGCTTGATGGGACTTAAAGGAAAACTGTCAGCTTGCTTCCCCTCGCACTAACCAGCGCTACTGGCTGGTAGTGCAGGGGGCGCTGATCAGCTTGATGCCTAATGTGCCCGGATCTGCCCTGCCGTTCGTTCAAAATCTGTTTTTCTGTGTATGCTAATTAGGTGCTAACTGGCACAGGCCGGGGTTACTGGCACTCTGACGTCAGTGCTGGGTCGCAGCGCCGCCCAACTCAACAATATTCCTTCCCTCCCTCCACCTCTCCCTCTTCATTACATAGCGGGTAGAAGAGGGAGAGTTCGAGGGAGGGGAGGAATATTGATGAGTTTAGCTGCGCTGCGGCCCGGCATCGGTGCCTGTAATCCCGGCCTGTGCCAGTTAGCACCTAATTAGCATATACAGAAAAACAAAGATTTCGGACAAACGGGGAGGAATATTGATGAGTTTAGCTGCGCTGCGGCCCGGCCCAGTGCCTGTAATCCCGGCCTGTGCCAGTTAGCACCTAATTAGCATATACAGAAAAACAAAGATTTTGGACGAACGGAACCGCAGATCCGGGCATGGTAGGCATCAAACTGATCAGCATCCCCCGCACTACTAGTCAGTACAGCTGGTTAGTGTGGGGGGGAGCAAGAAGACAATTCTCTACTTTCTGAGGATAGTGTACTGTAAAAATGAATGAAGATGGCACAGTTTGGTAGCGGATGCCGCTAAAAACAACTTTTACACAAGGTTTTTCTGATTCGTACATGGCTGTCTGTGCATCAACAATGTACCTCCTCACAAAAGAAACACTAGATATGATAGACACGTCCATCCCTGGTCACCATTTTCCAAACCACCGATAATTCGGAATGGGTTTTAATATCGTGAATTTCTCTCCACAATAATCCTGTTTTTTGTAAAAACTGAATTTACTGTAGGTTGAAAACCCTTCTGTTTTGAATGTACAAATGATACCCATTATCTGTCTTGAAAAGTTCATCCACATATAATGTCCAAGTCTGTTCTCCTAAAGTCAATTCTTCACTGGTTTTGTCTTCAGAGTTAATGGGTAGTGACTTTTTGATACCGAATGTCTGTCTGTGCTCTTGACTATTTCACTGGGGAAATAAATGGGAGCAGAGGTTTGCGAGGTTCTGTGAGTTATGGCAATTATTAAAATTGTTTGCAGGATTGTAAAACCACCGTTACAATATTTTCCCTCTGATTTTTTGTGCCATTCCCCCCAACAAGATCAGCAACCGAACCCCCCGCAGCTGCAGACATTTATCTCTAACTGCATTTTAGCCTCAATTTTCCTTTTAACCTGCTCGGAAATCTAGATTGTAATATCACATCCACTGGGCGGCCGTAATGTCTTTGCTGATAATTTGACCAAACTTCTGTTTCTCAAACTCTTTCTCCCCCCCAACATTTCTCAATTTGCTAACCGTAGCCAAGAGCATGGAAGACGCGGAGCCGTGATGTTCCAAGGAAGATCTAAACCTTGTATTACCTGGAGAGAAAAGCTCCTCTGAATGGAAAAACAAGCGTTACGTTATCTGAGCATCAGCCGCGATGACCGCGTGAACTCTTCAACTTGAACATGCACCATGGAAAAACCTAGATTGTGCAATGATCAGAAGACAATGGCTTCCAGCTAAAGAATACTCATAACCTTCTCCGCACTGGAGCGGTGAAGAGCCAGGGCCACGGGGCAAAGCATTAAATGCTTTTGAAATACCTCCGGCCCCCAAAACCCAAAAATGATATCCTTAGAATAGAACCTCGGCCATGTCCCTCGTGTGTTTTTTTTATCTTCCCGAGTAAACATATTTTCTTTTTCCTTTCATATAGGGAACACGATAAAGATCCAGAGACTTTCTTCAAAATTATGATGAAACTAAAAGACCAGGGGCTGCCCTTCCGCCTGTTGGTGCTCGGAGAGACGTTTACTGACGTGCCAGGTATATATAGGCTTCCTGCTCTTATTGGGGGTATATTTATATGTATTTTATATCACAGCATTGTTACTTATGTGTGTACTCTTTCTGCACACCTTTTCTTATTATTGGAGCCTGCTACATTTTTGGGTAAGGATAAGATTAATTAGGAGTTAAAAAGCCAATGAACCGAAAACCAGAAGGGTTTGGTGGTTTTTCGCACCCCCATTATTGGAACTAAGGGCATTATAGAGGCTGTGTATTTGGCTACCAAAGGGTTTATATACGGTGATCCCTCAACTTACAATGGACTCAGATTACAATATTCTTTACATATAATGGACTTTCCTGGACCATTGTAACGTGAAACCAGACTCAACATACAATGCTACAGACAGTCCAGATCTGTGAAACGTGTCAATGGCCGGAAGAACCGACCAATCAGAATGGGCATTCACTGGTAAAACACTTGTATTATGCACTGACTGATGTCTGGTAGCGCCCCCTACAGTACAGGGAGGTATTACATGTTCTGTACTCGTTACCTGTACCAGGGTTAGCTGCTCCTTTGGACATTATTAGAGATGAGCGAACTTACAGTAAATTCGATTCGTCTCGGCAGTTGATGACTTTTCCTGCATAAATTAGTTCAGCTTTCCGGTGCTCCGGTGGGCTGGAAAAGGTGGATACAGTCTTAGGAGACTCTTTCCTAGGACTGTATCCACCTTTTCCAGCCCACTGGAGCACCTGAAGGCTGAACTAATTTACGCAGGAAAAGTCATCAACTGCCGAGCCGAGAAGTTTGTGACGAATCGAAATTACTGTAAGTTCGCTCATCTCTAGACATTATGTGAGGTCGGCTCCATGTTACTTTTTTAGGACATTGTGTGTACTGCACAGGACCCTGAAGAAGCTCCTGTCCTCTACATAGACAGTGATTTACAGCTCCCAGCAGATCTTTCTTACTTTTATATGTAAGGATTTGCTTTATCTATATTAGTTATCTACTTATTTTTCTTTAATCCTCACTTTTTCCTATTTTTGGATGACATTTTGGTGGCTTCAGAACCAATTACCAGGTTTCCATAGAGTTCTGGTCTCAACATACAATGGTTTCAACATACAATGGTCGTCCCAGAACCAATTAATATTGTAACTTGAGGGAGCACTGTACTGGGAGCAGAAGGGCAGGACAGATTGGCCCCATTTTGATTTCCTAAGGGCAGTGAAATCCAGCATGAGACAATTCTTCTCCTCAGACGCCCAACATCTGCAAGTAAGGCCTCGTTCACACGGCAGAAAATCTGCGTAATGTCTGTACGGAAAACCTGGGCGTACTTTCCGCAGAAAGCATGTTCTGCCCGCTTTAAGACCGCTCTGTCTCCATAGATGGCAATACATTTCCTAGCGGATTCCGCTGAAAGAACAAACATGTTCAGGGAGCGGAGTTTCCGCCGTGTGCACAGTGCAGCAGAATCCTTCTGAAAACAATTCTGCAACAGAGTTTCCAAGCGGAATTTTTCTGCGGGTTCCACTCAGAAATTCTGCCGTGAGAACTTACCCTATGGGGTTACCTTGTCAGTATATGGGGTATTTGGGGTTTGAGAGGAAACGGGAGTACCCCGGGGAAACCCATAAAAACACTGGGAGAACATACAAACTCCTAGTAGATGTTATCCTTGAGACTGAATGGACAACACCAACCACTGAGACACCATCCTGCGAAAAGCCGCTAGTACTAAAAAGTGTGAACCCCATCTTGATTTTCAAGTTTTGCCTTGAGTGTCCTTTTAGGTGCCCTTTTAACTCTCCTGATAACCTTATAATAGTCATGTTAGAAAACCTAAGTCAGTGTTTCCCAACCAGTGTGCCTTCAGCTGTTGCAAAAACTACAACTTCCAGCATGCCCGGACAGCCAACGGCTGTCCGGGCATGCTGGGAGATGTAGTTTTGCAACAGCTGGAGGCACCCTGGTTGGGGAAAAACTACCTTAAAGGGGAACTCCGGTGGAAAACTTTTTCTTTGTAAATCAACTGGTGCCAGAAAGTTAAACAGATTTGTTACTTACTTCTACTAAAAAAAATCTTAATCCTTCCAGTACTTATTAGCTGCTGAATACAACAGAGGAAATTATTTTCTTTTTGGAACACAGTGCTCTCTGCTGACATCATGACCACAGTGCTCTCTGCTGACATCTCTGTCCATTTTAAGGAACTGTCCATAGCAGCATATGTTTGCTATAAGGGATTTTCTCCTACTCTGGACAGTTCCTGACACGGACAGAGGGGGTCAGCAGAGAGCACTGTGGTCAAAAAAAGAAAAGCACTCTAGACAGTTTTTAAAATGGACAGAGGTGTCTGCAGAGAGCACTGTGGTCATGATGTTAGCAGAGAGCTCTGTGTTCCACAAAGAAAAGAATTTCCTCTGTAGTATTCAGCAGCTAATAAGTACTGGAAGGATTAAGATTTTTTTATTAGAAGTAATTTACAAATCTGTTTAACTTTCTGGCACTAGTTGATTAAAAAAAAAAAAAAAAGGTTTCCACCTGAGTAAGGGGTCAAACACCTTGGGAATGTATCATACCAGGTGCCTCCAGCTGTTGCAAAACTGCAACTCCCAACATCTGTCCAGGCATGCTGGGAGTTGTAGTTTTGCCACAGCTGGTTTGTAAAGACATAATTAGCCAACCTTGACTTGGCGTCTTCACCACCTGATCATTGATCCCCAACCTGTGCCTCCATAGCTATTGAAAAACTACAACCCTCAGCATGCCCTGCTAGTCACAGTGCTTGGACCTCTCCATTTACAGATGAATTGGCCATCGCAGTGTTCTTCATCCTCTGACTGTCCAGCTGTTGCAAAATTACAACCCCCATCATGCCTTGACAACTGTCAGCACTCAGGGCATGATGGGAGTTGTGATTTTGCAACAGCTGGAGAGCCCCGGTTGGGGAACACAGACCAGCAGTGTAAATTCCTGGGAAACCCAATACGGTAATGGACAATGTATATAATTCTGAAATAGTTGAACATAAAGGAGGGCACATACTTTAAAGGGGTTATCCAGGAAAAAACGTTTTTTATATATATCAACTGGCTCCAGAAAGTTAAACAGATTTGTAAATTACTTCTATAAAAAAATCTTAATCCTTTCATTACTTATGAGCTGCTGAAGTTGAGTTGTTCTTTGCTGTCTAAGTGCTCTCTGATGACACCTGTCTCGGGAACCGCCCAGTTTAGAAGCAAATTCCCATAGCAAACCTCTTCTACACTGTGCAGTTCCCGAGACAAGCAGAGATGTCAGCAGAGAGCACTGTTGCCAGACAGAAAAGAACAGCTCAACTTCAGCAGCTGATAATTATTGAAAGGATTAAGATTTTTAAATAGAAGTAATTTACAAATCTGTTTAACTTTCTGGAGCCAGTTGATATATATATATATATATATATATATATATCAAGTTTTTTTTTTCTGGATAACCCCTTTAAGACTTGTTACCTATGTATGAGATTTGCAAGTTGCTACTGATGTATACAGCAATCTTTTTTTTTTTTTCCCCCCGTATCCCTATAATGGTAATACCTCCGTTATTGTCACATAACACGCAATATGGGCGGACATGAAAAATGTATGAGTTTTATATACCGGACGTGTACTCTCCAAATATTTAAAGAAAATGAGTTGCTTTGTTTGTTCGTCGCTTTGGGCAAAGATGTTTATTGGATTTGTCGAGTGGTTTTAATAATATCGCTCCGAAGTACCGCGGAAAATTTTCATCTCGTTACCAGGTCTATAGAATGGCGAAGCTCCCGTCACTGCTGCAGACTGTCAGCCCCGCGTCAGCCAGGAGGAAATTGTTTTTGTCTGATTGAGGATAATTAACCAGAATAATTAGTGTATGCAAACCCCGTATTATATGACAAGCGCTCACCGCGGACCTGTAACCTGCGCGCGGATGCACAGACGACGCGAACACATGTTTATAGCTGCTATCTGTATACGTGACACCTGCGCGGTGTCTGCTGTCTCGTACAGGTTAGGTGCCCCCCATTATTGAAGCTCGTCTGCTTCAGTATACATGGGGGTCACATGTCGCCTGATCATCTTATAGTTGTTTATTATCCGTCTATGATGGAAATCAGCTCCTAATCCAAAAGCATCTTGGCTGCTCGTTCTAATACAGTCGTCCCTTAAGTTACAATATTAAAGGGGTATTCCAGGAAAAAACTTTTTTTTATATATATATCAACTGGCTCCAGAAAGTTAAACAGATTTGTAAATTACTTCTATTAAAAAATCTTAATCCTTTCAGTATTTATGAGCTTCTGAAGTTAAAGGGGTACTCCGGTGAAAACCCTTTTTCTTTTAAATCAACTGGTGGCAGAAAGTTAAACATATTTGTAAATTACTTCTATTAAAAAAATCTTAATCCTTCCAGTACTTATTAGCTGCTGAATGCTACAGAGGAAATTCCTTTCTTTTTGGAACACTGATGACATCACGAGCACAGTGCTCTCTGCTGACATCTCTGTCCATTTTAGCAACCATGCACAGCAGATGTATGCTAAGGGCAGCATGGTGGCTCAGTGGTTAGCACTGCTGCCTTGCAGTGCTGGGGACTTGGGTTCAAATCCCACTAAGGACAACAATAAATAAAGCGTTATTATTATTATTATAATAATGTCAGCAGAGAGAACTGTGCTCGTGATGTCATCAGAGAGCATGCCAAAAAGAAAATAATTTCCTCTGTAGTATTCAGCAGCTAATAAGTACAGGAAGGATTAAGATTTTTTAATAGAAGTTATTTACAAATATGTTTAACTTTCTGCCACCAGTTGATTTAAAAGAAAAAAGGTTTTCACTGGAGTACCCCTTTAAGGTTGTTCTTTTCTGTCTAAGTGCTCTCTGATGACGCGTGTCTCGGGAAACGCCCAGTTTAGAAGCAAATCCCCATAGCAAACCTCTTCTAAACTGGGCATTTCCCGAGACACGTGTCATCAGAGAGCACTTAGACAGAAAAGAACAACCTTAACTTCAGAAGCTCATAAGTACTAAAAGGATTAAGATTTTTTAATAGAAGTAATTTACAAATCTGTTTAACTTTCTGGAGCCAGTTGATCTATACGAAAAAGTTTTTTCCTGGAATACCCCTTTAATTGCTTCCAGGACGACCATTGTATGTTGAAACCATTGTATGTTGAGACCAGAACTCTATGGAAACCTGGTAATTGGTTCTAAAAGCACCAAAATGTCATCCAAAAAAAAAGAAAAAGTGAGGATTAAAGAAAAATAAGTAGATAACTAATACAGATAAAGCAAATCCTTTCATATGAAAGTAAGAAAGATCTGCTGGGAGATGTAATCACTGTCTATGTCAGTATTTCCCAAACAGGGAGCCTCCAGCTGTTGCAAAACTACAACTCCCAGCATGCCCGGACAGCCAAAGCTCGGGACACCCTGCTTGGGAAACACTGGTCTATGTAGAGGACAGGAGCTTCTTCAGGGTCCTGTACAGTACACACAATGTCCTAAAAAAAGTAACATGGAGCCGCCCCCACCTGGTGTCCAAAGGAGCAGGTAACCCTGGTACAGGTAAAGTGTGCAGAACATTTAATACCTCACTGTACTGTAGGGGGCGCTACCAGACACCAGTCAGTGCATACGCTTCAGTAATACAGGGGTTTTACCAGTGTCCATTCTGATTGGTCAGTTCATTGACATGTATCACAGATCTGGACTGTCCATAACATTATATGCGGAGTCTGGTTTCAACTTACAATTGTCCAGAAAAGACCATTGTATGTTGAAACTATTGTATGCTGAGGCCATTGTAAGTTGAGGGATCACTGTACAGGGCAAAAGGTGTATTTCCATCGCTGGAATATTCCATCGGTTTATGATCAGTGTGGGGGGGGAGGGGGGTCTGACCTTCAGGACCCCCAACAATACTAAATAGAAGAGGTGCCGTGCTGATTTAACACTGCTCCACATTTTCGGCTTTCCCTGCACTATACTTCCCCGTTCTCTTGCACAGTGGCCCCTTTGTTCTTGGGATTGGTGGGAATCCTAGAGGTCTGACCCCAACTTATCATAAAGTGATCGCTTATGCTTAAAGGGGTCCTCTGGCCCTAAGACATCTTATCCCCTGTCCTTTGGATAGGGGATAAGATGTCTTAGGGCCGGAGTACCCCTTTAAGGCTTGTTCTGCCTATAGGCAAAATAGGCAGCCCACTAGAGCGCCCTCTTGATTGGGCTGCAAGAAAGTTGGCGCCCAGCCAGCACCACCGTCGCATCCCCCTTCCCCGGTACCATTCATCTCTCTGCAGGAGGAGCACAGTGCCCCCTCCGAGGCGACAGGCAAGTCAGGTCCGTCCAGTATCTGGACATTTCACGTGCCTCTATACATTCGCCCCAACCCCCGCCCCGAACCGATCGACGAGCGATCACGTCTGTCCGCCTGGGAGGAGTACTGCTTTCAGCGACGACGTGCTCCCCAGAGGCAGACAGGCATGATCGCTGATGTCCCCGGCCTTATGACATCACAACTCTGTCCTTATGGCATCACAACTCTGGCCTTATGACATCACAACTCTGTCCTTATGACATCACAACTCTGTCTCCACCCCTCCGCCACCGCTCGGCCTATAGAGGACAATGATAGCAGTACTGACTGGGCGCCTGTGTGCGGATTCTTACAGCATGTGTAAGTGCAAGATTATGTATGTTTGTTACAGTGTGTCACCCTAGTAGTGAGGTGAATACATGAGGAGGAGGTTTGTTACAATGTGTCACCCCAGTAGTAAGGAGATTACATGAGGCGGTTTGTTACAGTGAATCACCGCAGTAAGAAGATTACACGAGGTGGAGGTTGTTACAGTGTGTCACCCTAGTTGTAATGTGATTACATGAGAAGAAGGTTTGTTACAGTGTGTCACCCCAGTAGTAAGGAGATTACATGAGGAGGAGGTTTGTTACAGTGTTTCACCCCAGTAGTAAGGAGATTACATGAGGAGGAGGTTTTTTACAGTGTTTCACCCCAGTAGTAAGGAGATTACATGAGGAGGAGGTTTGTTACAGTGTGTCACCCCAGAAGTAAGGAGATTACATGAGGAGGGGTTTGTTACAGTGTGTCACCCCAGTAGTAAGGAGATTACATGAGGAGGAGGTTGTTACAGTGTGTCACACCAGTAGTAAGGAGATTACATGAGGAGGGGTTTGTTACAGTGTGTCACCCCAGTAGTAAGGAGACTACATGAGGAGGGGTTTGTTACAGTGTGTCACCCCAGAAGTAAGGAGATTACATGAGGAGGAGGTTGTTACAGTGTGTCACCCCAGTAGTAAGGAGATTACATAAGGAGGAGGTTTGTTACAGTGTGTCATCCCAGTATTAGGATGATTACATGAGGAAGAGGTTTGTTACAGTGTGTCACCCCAGTAGTAAGGAGATTACATAAGGAGGAGGTTTGTTACAGTGTGTCACCCCAGTAGTAAGGTGATTACATGAGGAGGAGATTTGTTACAGTGTGACACCCCAGTAGTAAGGAGATTACATAAGGAGGTTTGTTACAGTGTGTCACCCCAGTAGTAAGGAGATTACATGAGGAGGTTTGTTACAGTGTGTCACCCCAGTAGTAAGGAGATTACATGAGGAAGAGGTTTGTTACAATGTGTCACACCAGTAGTAAGGAGATTACATGAGGAGGAGGTTTGTTACAATGTGTCACCCCGGTAGAAAGGAGATTACATGAGGAGTGGGTTTGTTACAGTGTGTCACCCCAGTAGTAAGGTGATTACATGAGGAGGAGATTTGTTACAGTGTGACACCCCAGTAGTAAGGAGATTACATAAGGAGGAGGTTTGTTACAGTGTGTCACCCCAGTAGTAAGGAGATTACATGAGGAGGTTTGTTACAGTGTGTCACCCCAGTAGTAAGGAGATTACATGAGGAAGAGGTTTGTTACAATGTGTCACCCCAGTAGAAAGGAGATTACATGAGGAGTGGGTTTGTTACAGTGTGTCACCCCAGTAGTAAGACAGGACGTGTTAAATGGTAGAGCCAATGGGCGGGATCGAGGCATGGCAAAATTCCTTTCACCTAGGGTGACAAAAATCCTTGCACCAGTTCTGCCTATGCTAGTGACATAACATCCCTTTACAAGATGGTAATACCCTATTTAATCTGAACAAGTAGATCTACAGTGTAAAGTATAGGTGATAGGCAAGAACATGACCCTATGAGACAGGTGGAAGATTTTAGAACAACGGTCTGCAGTCTCGTGCAGGTTAGGCATCTCGTACAGGTTAGGTACCCCCCATTATTGAAGCTCGTCTGCTTCAGTACACATGGGGTCACATGTCACCCGATAAACTTATAGTAGTTTATTATCCGTCCGTAGCTCTTAATCCACAAGATTCTTGGCGGCTTGGGCTAATACATGGCAGTAAAAGGAATATCCCCATCACTGGCCTGATCAGTGTGGGGGGAGGGGGGTCTGACCTCCAGGACCCCCAACAATACTAAATAGAAGAGGTGCCGTGCTGACTTAGCACTGATCCACATTTTAGGCTTTACCTGCCAACTGTGCAGGAAACTACAGCCGGCCCTGTTAACTTACACAGTTGCCCCTTCATTCTTAGGATTGGTGGGGGTCCCAGAGGTCTGACCCCCAACTGATCATCTAGTGATGGCCTATGCTAGTGACAAATCATCCCCTTAAAAGATGGGAAAACCCTATTTAATCAGAAGACGCAGATCTGCAGTGTAAAGAAGGGGATGGGCAAGGCAAGAACATGACAGGTGGTAGATTTCAGACCAAAGATACACCCGCGATTCCCATAATGGGGCCCATCTGAGTGCTCCAGCCCCTGTATTCTGAGGCAAACTGGTCTCAGGATTGACAGTCCACTCAGCCAATCACTGGCTGCAGCAGTGTCCCAATTTAGGTGGTGAGTGTCCCACTTTAGCTGGCGAGTGTCCCACTTTAGCTGGCGAGTGTCCCACTTTAGCTGGCGAGTGTCCCACTTTAGCTGGTGAGTGTCCCACTTTAGCTGGCGAGTGTCCCACTTTAGCTGGCGAGTGTCCCACTTTAGCTGATGAGTGTCCCACTTTAGCTGGTGAGTGTCCCACTTTAGCTGGTGAGTGTCCCACTTTAGCTGGTGAGTGTCCCACTTTAGCTGGCGAGTGTCCCACTTTAGCTGGTGAGTGTCCCACTTTAGCTGGTGAGTGTCCCACTTTAGCTGGCGAGTGTCCCACTTTAGCTGGTGAGTGTCCCACTTTAGCTGGTGAGTGTCCCACTTTAGCTGGCGAGTGTCCCACTTTAGCTGGTGAGTGTCCCACTTTAGCTGGTGAGTGTCCCACTTTAGCTGGTGAGTGTCCCACTTTAGCTGGTGAGTGTCCCACTTTAATACATGTGCAGTAGAATAAAGGATAAACCGGCAGACTCACCACTTTTCTTCTTCTTTATTGCAATAACAATGCAGTAGCATACTCACCAACTTGGGGTGTAGGGATAACAGTGGGGGGGGACAAAAAGGCAACAGATACCGTTTTGCATGCTTTACCGTGCTTCCTCCGGCCATGGCCGTACTACCATAGCACCACCACGGATACTCATACATCCAGTTATACCACATGGTGTCCGTTCCAAGAGACTGCCGTGCCGTCTTCTTCTTATCAGTGTCCCACTTTAGCTGGTGAGTCTTATAGAAAAGTAGTGCAGCACAAGGTAGTGTTCACACTGGTGTTATGCCATTTATAATTGAAGTCGTGACATAGATTGATTTAATCATCTACAAATCTGAATGTTATGTGTTGGGCCCCTTCACAGTTATTGTGTTGTATGAGCGTACGTATGTGAACACAGCCCTATATTCATCCGCTATGAGGTCAGGTTATGAGTATTACCGCCATGAAATATGGGACGGAGTAATCTTGCCCATCTCTAATCGCCTCTCCCCGCGCCAGGCACTCGCACACATGCTAATGCCTCTTATTTATACAAGGCACAGCCATATTTCCAGGCAGGGTTAAAGCCTTCCCTCGGTTTTTGGTGAAGACGTCGAGATGAGAACACTTGCCAACGCTTCAGACAACCTTTTTGAAATATAATTGGAAACAGAGAGATGGATTAAACAAGGAAAATCTTTTTATGCTCTAATCATATGGATCTAGTCCAGATAACATTTGGGACCTTTTGGAGATTGTGATGAGAGGGTGGAGCAGGTGAAATGCCAGAAGATGACATCAGTATTGGCGACATTCGAGCATAAGTCAGCATGATCTATCTCCCTTTTGGGTGCTGTATTAGAAGGTTTGGATCGCAGCACGTGTTTGTCCAGGAACATTGTTCTCCTACCTGGATAAGATCATGGTGTACGCTTCAGGAGGACTTTCTGGAGATTTACCTGCCGTAGAGAGTCCTTTTCTCTACAGAGATAGTAAATATAGGTCCCTGATATCTATTCTCAGTCTCTGTTTATGAATGTCAGTTTCAGGGAAAGCTGGGTACCAACGTGTATGACTCCTGTTATCCGGCGGTATCTATACTTCTACAAGTTATATCTAAGCTGTGACATTCCATGTCAATTTGGCTCCTAGAATCATGGAAAAGCTGAGCTAGAGATGAGCAAACTTACAGTAAATTGGCTGATAGTGAACCTCGCAGCTCGACTGTTGATTACTTTAGTCTGCGTAGATTAGTTCAGCTTTCCAAGGGCTCTGGTTGCCTGGAAAAGTCCAGGATGACAGTCTTAGGTCTCCTAGGTCTGTATCCAACTTTTCCAGGCAACTGGAGCCCTTGGAAAGCTGAACTAATTTATGCAGACTAAAGTAATCAACAGTCGAGCTGCGAGGTTCGCTACGAGCCAATTTACTGTAATTTCGCTTTACTGTAAGCTGAGCCACAAGGCATCTGTTGCATTGGTTAGCATCCAGCTTTTCCTGAAAAAGATATAACTAAAATGATGTAAAATAATGTGACGTTCATTCGGCCAATAGTTCTTGAAAGAGTGGGGGTTCCCAAGCTCCCTGTACGGTGACTTCCGGCCGGCATCTTCCTATAAACACGTCCTCCCCTGTGCCGAGTCTCCTCTGCTGCAGAATGTAGCTCCACTCTGCAGAGGTTCAGCACAGGGAAGGAGGCGTTAATAGAAAGATGCCGGCCGGATGTCACCGTACACAGGGAACTTGGGAATGCTCCATGTGCACAAAACCGGTTGTTTGCATGTATAGAAAAACTGGGAACGGAGGCACGGAGTGGGGACTGGTAAGTATCAGTGTCACCCACATTACAAGACTGTATCAAAGAGAAAAAAAATCTATAACCTCAAATATAAAAAAGCAGATAATGCCGACATTCAGCATTATTATAGAAATAATGTCAGGTCTAACGTGTGTACGTTAACGTTTCAAAATGTGTAAACCAGCTTGCCACGTTATCACCACCTGAATAGAGCAGGTCCCTAAACTTAAAATGGAGAGTGCTGAGTGGCGACCACCACCGCTATGACTCTAGTGCCCATAAAGGTAAAGTTCCCTGTGATTGAGCAGCCTGATCCAGCCCCCGGCTTTGGGCCGCGCCAGTTTAGTCACCCACTTTTATCAAGTGGCCTTGATGGGGCGAGTGGGCTTGCACGTTTCGATCATAGGATACACTAACAACCTAAAAGTTTTTGAAATTATGCTGAGAAGCAATTAGATCATAATACAAGTTGTGGATGTGCAGCCATATCCCGTTTCTCTGTATTTGAGAGAAAAATCAATGGTCAGAAAATCAGGAAAAAATCGGAAATGATACTTTGAAGTCTGTGAAGACTGTGTCCGCAATGAAATCTGCGAACAATAGGCGACAGTAATTTAAATTACCTCGGATTTATAAATCCACACCACAACTTAAAGGGGTACTCCACCCCTAGACATCTTATCCCCTATCCAAAGAATAGGGGATAAGATTAGGGATCGACTGATTATCGGTATGGCCAATATTATCGGCCGATAATCACGATTTTGGGCATTATCGGTATCAACAATTACCTTGCCGATAAGCCGATAATGCCCCGCCCCCCGCACCGCCCCCACCGCACCGCGGTGGTGGCGGCGGCCTATGGCACCGCAAAAGCCACTGCAGTGCATTGATTTAAAGCGCCCGCTTTAAATCAATGATCTGCAGCGGTGTCGCAGGGGGATAAATAGCCGATAACTTATACCGGAATATCGGTATAAGTTATCGGCTATCGGCCCTAGAAAAACGAGATCGGTCGATCCCTAGATAAGATGTCTGATCGCGGGGGACCCCTGTGATCTCCCTGCTGCACCCGGCATTCATTTAGAGCGTCGGGTGCAGCGCCGGAGGATAATGATGTCACGGCCACGCCCCCTCAACACAAGTGTGTGGGAGGGGGCGTGACGGACGTCACGCCCCCTCCCATACACTTGTGTTGAGGGGGCGTGGCCGTGACATCACGAGCCTCCACCCTGCATCGCCAGTCATCTGGGTCGCCACAGCCTAGATCCTTTGGATAGGGGATAAGATGTCAAGGGGCGGAGTACCCCTTTAACTCCCAAGTAGAAAGTTTCCACATTGTGTGCATGAGGTGTGTTGATCTACGAACCTGCTACTGGATTCCACTATGGATTTTTCTGACCCTTGTCACCTCCCGATACATCTGCACTAAAAGATGCAGTATTGCTCTTCAATCTCGGTAGGACCCATAGTAGTGATCTTCCTGATACAAAAACATAACACCAGATTTTCTGTGAAGACCTCAAAGAAGGAGAGCAAAGTTTAAAGGAGCTTCTTAACAATTCAGATGTAACTGGTTTAAAGGGGTACTCTCGTGGAAAACAATTCTTTTCAAATCAACTGGTGCCAGAAAGTTAAACAGATTTGTAAATCTTAATCCTTCCAGTACTTATCAGCTGCTGTATACTACAGAGAAAGTTATTTTCTTTTTGACCACAGTGCTCTCTGCTGACACCTTTGTCCATGTCAGGAACCGTCCAGAGTTGGAGCAAATCCCCATAGCAAACCTCTCCTGCTCTGGACAGTTCCTGACATGAAGTATTGGAGAAAAAAAAGCTGCGTTGGTGCTCCCAAGGAAGTAACCCAAGTTGTGGGTATTGATGCAACATTTTTGCAAAATAATTTTGCATCAATACCCACGACTTGGGTTACTTCCTTGGGAGCGCCAACGCAGCTTTTTTTTCTCCAATACTTCTGCATTACTCTACGGACTCTCCTCTGGGCTCCATCCTCACGCTGCTGGCCTGCATACCAAGCTACCATCACCGGCAAGGAATACGCTACTCCCACCTGGGTACCCACCTATACCGGATAAAGACCTACACCGCACCCGGCGCTACCTCCGCTTTTTTCCTCCATTTTATTGCAGTTCCTGACATGGACAGAGGTGTCAACAGAGAGCACTGTGGTTAGACAGAAAATAAATTAAAGAACTTCCTCTGTTGTACACAGCAACTGATAAGTACTGGAAGGATTAAGATTTTTAAATAGAAGTCATTTACAAATCTGTTCAACTTTCTGGCACCAGTTCATTTAAAAAAAAATGTGTTTTCCACCGGAGTACCCCTTTAAGGTCTATTAAATGCAGAGGAGCTACCCCATTAGAAGTTGTCACCCAGTATCAGTGCCGGAGATGACTCAAATAGGGCAGAATAGGGTACTAGTGGAAACGCAAGGAATTCTGGATCATTTTTACTGTTTTTGGAAGAAAAGGCTTGTGCAGATTATCCCTTTGGTTTCTCTATCTGGTTTATTATTGAAGCACTTAAGACACAGAATAGTGTGGCGAGCAGTCCTCTCCATCATACGGCGCATCAGCTAGGGAAATGCGCCTGGTAATTACATTTTCCTCATAATAGCTGCTCTTAGATGGAAGATGATATCACTTCACTCAGTTAAAACATCTTTCTTAAGTCTTCTTGGGCCTGTGTGACTTTTGGGTATCTCAGAGTACTTATAAGATGCATGTTATTAATTATCTTTACATCTCGCAGTGCGATCTCTTGTAATGTGTCTACCTATGACTGGCTGGAATCAGTGACGGCTCATCAGTGCGCTCATCCATTATTCATAGCCGAGGCCGCCATATTGTCTGCTGGACCATTCATTAGGATTAAAGTTAAACAAATTGAACTGGAAACCAATCAAATTTGTTCCGAATTTCCCAACAGTTTAGGATTTCAGCAAATAGGAAACTTTTGGAATTTATTTTGCGTGAATTACTAAAGATGTAGGCCATTATTTTAGCGATCAGAAGAAGAGATAGGGACTCTAACCCTAGGATATTGTTAGTTGGTTTAATGCTATGGAGTGAGATCCTAACCCTACTATCTTCCTTATTTAGGGTTAGGATTAGTAAGGTTGGATGGAGTCTGTAACTCAAGGTTAGGGTTAATAGTTTAGAGTCTCTAATTTAGGGATAGTAAAGTTAGAATCTAGGGTTATGGTTAGTAAGGTTAGGGTATGTAACGTAGGGTTAGTAAGATTAGGTTCTGTAACTTAGGGATAGTAAGGTTAGAGTCTAAAAATGAGGGTAAGGTTAGAGTCTCTGAGGTTAGTAAGGTTAGGGTATGTAACTTAGGGTTAGTATGGTTAGGATCTGTAACAAAGGGATAGAAAGGTTAGAGTCTATAAATTAGGCATAGTAAGGTTAGGGTATGTAACTTAGGGTTAGTAAGGTTAGAGTCTATAAATTAGGGATAGTAAGGTCAGGGTATGTAACTTAGGGTTAGTAAGGTTAGAGTCTATAAATAAGGGTTAGTAAGGTTAGGGTATGTAAAGAGGAGGACACTGGACAGAGGTTACTGTTAAAGGGTAGAAATAATGTGTGAGAGGGGCCTACAACAACTTTATGGAGGCAACTATAAAAAGAGGGGCCTACCCAAACTATATGGGGCCCCCATATAATTTGGGTAGGCCCTTCTGTTAATAGTTGTCCGTGTATATAGTTTGGGTAGGCCCCTCTGTTAATAGTTGTCCGTGTATATAGTTTGGGTAGGCCCCTCTGTTAATAGTTGTCCGTGTATATAGTTTGGGTAGGCCCCTCTGTTAATAGTTGTCCGTGTATATAGTTTGGGTAGGCCCCTCTGTTAATAGTTGTCCGTGTATATAGCTTGGGTAGGCCCCTCTGTTAATAGTTGTCCTTGTATATAGTTTGGGTAGGCCCCTCTGTTAATAGTTGTCCGTGTATATAGTTTGGGTAGGCCCCTCTGTTAATAGTTGTCCGTGTATATAGTTTGGGTAGGCCCCTCTGTTAATAGTTGTCCGTGTATATAGCTTGGGTAGGCCCCTCTGTTAATAGTTGTCCGTGTATATAGTTTGGGTAGGACCCTCTGTTAATAGTTGTCCGTGTATATAGTTTGGGTAGGCCCCTCTGTTAATAGTTGTCCGTGTATATAGTTTGGGTAGGCCCCTCTGTTAATAGTTGTCCGTGTATATAGTTTGGGTAGGCCCCTCTGTTAATAGTTGTCCGTATATATAGTTTGGGTAGGCCCCTCTGTTAATAGTTGTCCGTATATATAGTTTGGGTAGGCCCCTCTGTTAATAGTTGTCCGTGTATATAGTTTGGGTAGGCCCCTCTGTTAATAGTTGTCCGTGTATATAGTTTGGGTAGGCCCCTCTGTTAATAGTTGTCCGTATATATAGTTTGGGTAGGCCCCTCTGTTAATAGTTGTCCGTGTATATAGCTTGGGTAGGCCCCTCTGTTAATAGTTGTCCTTGTATATAGTTTGGGTAGGCCCCTCTGTTAATAGTTGTCCGTGTATATAGTTTGGGTAGGCCCCTCTGTTAATAGTTGTCCGTGTATATAGTTTGGGTAGGCCCCTCTGTTAATAGTTGTCCGTGTATATAGCTTGGGTAGGCCCCTCTGTTAATAGTTGTCCGTGTATATAGTTTGGGTAGGACCCTCTGTTAATAGTTGTCCGTGTATATAGTTTGGGTAGGCCCCTCTGTTAATAGTTGTCCGTGTATATAGTTTGGGTAGGCCCCTCTGTTAATAGTTGTCCGTGTATATAGTTTGGGTAGGCCCCTCTGTTAATAGTTGTCCGTATATATAGTTTGGGTAGGCCCCTCTGTTAATAGTTGTCCGTATATATAGTTTGGGTAGGCCCCTCTGTTAATAGTTGTCCGTGTATATAGTTTGGGTAGGCCCCTCTGTTAATAGTTGTCCGTGTATATAGTTTGGGTAGGCCCCTCTGTTAATAGTTGTCCGTATATATAGTTTGGGTAGGCCCCTCTGTTAATAGTTGTCCGTGTATATAGTTTGGGTAGGCCCTTCTGTTAATAGTTGTCCGTGTATATAGTTTGGGTAGGCCCCTCTGTTAATAGTTGTCCGTGTATATAGTTTGGGTAGGCCCCTCTGTTAATAGTTGTCCGTGTATATAGTTTGGGTAGGCCCCTCTGTTAATAGTTGTCCGTGTATATAGTTTGGGTAGGCCCCTCTGTTAATAGTTGTCCGTGTATATAGTTTGGGTAGGCCCCTCTGTTAATAGTTGTCCGTGTATATAGTTTGGGTAGGACCCTCAGTTAATAGTTGTCCGTATATATAGTTTGAGTAGGCCCCTCTGTTAATAGTTGTCCGTGTATATAGTTTGGGTAGGACCCTCAGTTAATAGTTGTCCGTATATATAGTTTGGGTAGGCCCCTCTGTTAATAGTTGTCCGTGTATATAGTTTGGGTAGGCCCCTCAGTTAATAGTTGTCTGTATATATAGTTTGGGTAGGCCCCTCTGTTAATAGTTGTCTGTATATATAGTTTGGGTAGGCCCCTCTGTTAATAGTTGTCCGTGTATATAGTTTGGGTAGGCCCCTCTGTTAATAGTTGTCTGTATATATAGTTTGGGTAGGCCCCTCTGTTAATAGTTGTCCGTGTATATAGTTTGGGTAGGCCCCTCTGTTAATAGTTGTCCGTGTATATAGTTTGGGTAGGCCCCTCTGTTAATAGTTGTCCGTGTATATAGTTTGGGTAGGCCCCTCTGTTAATAGTTGTCCGTGTATATAGTTTGGGTAGGCCCCTCTGTTAATAGTTGTCCGTGTATATAGTTGCCCCTATTAACAGAAGGGCCTACCTAAACTATATTAAACCATACCGACCAACTAAAATATACATTATATTGCATTACTTTCAGCAGCCAGGACCCACGGCTAATGCAGGACATCACTGATCAGGTAGATGTCCGGCATTAGCCCTTTAGATGCCGCGATCAAAGTTGTTTACAAGTCTAACAGCAGGAAATGGTAACAAATGTGAATAAGCCGCTTCCCTAATAAAAGTCTAAATCACCCCCTATTCAAATTAAATTTTGTAAACAAAAACAAATATATACATATGTGTAATCGCGGTCTGCATAAATGTCTAAACAATTCGAATATTACATTAATTAAACCACACGGCCAATGGCATACAAATATATAATATAATAAAAATACCAAAGTCCAAAATCCCAAATTTTTGGCCACCATAAAAATGAATATAAAGCGATCAAAAAGTCACATCAAGACAAAAATGGTACTGAAATAAACTACAGATCACAGCGCAAAAACATCCCCGTTTACCAGAAAATCTAAAAGTTATAGGGGTCAGAAGAGGAGAAGTTTAAGCATGCTGATTTTTGTACAAAAAGGTATGATTGGTTTGAGTATACAGAATTGGTCAGTAACTGTATGATGGTAATATGTATGGTGATAATATTCCTCCTTGTATACTGGTAATATGTATGATGGCAATATTTCCCCTTATATATTGGTGCAATAAAACTGCATGGTGGGCCCTGGGGCAGATTTGGAGGTGGGACACTGGGGGCCCAGGTCTTGCATTGTGTAAGTGGCCCCATGATTTCTGATGGCTGCCATGTGTGTAATACAGGACAGGTCCTCCAGAGAGAGAGACACTCTTTGTATTCCACTCTCTACGAGATAAAAATCCTGAACAGATGAACCCCCTTCCCCCCCCCCCCCTCTTTTAACCTAGCATTTTCCAATAGGGATATGATAATGGATTTTATAAACCAGAGCCCCTTTAAAGGGGTACTCCGGTGGAAAACTTTTTTTATTGAAATTAACTGGTGGCAGAAAGTTAAACAGATTTGTAAATTACTTCTATTTAAAAATCTTAATCCTTCCAGTACT